>NC_090715.1:5616656-5836656 GCF_040954835.1 Lepisosteus oculatus | reverse complement strand
CACTCAGAAAAAGTGTCACTGACGATGCTGTGACTCCGAAAAGCGTGTGCTGTAGGTAGGAGGAAGATCATCATTCTGAAATCTACGCTAAGTTGTTTTTGGAGCATTAAATTCAGTATTTCTTTTTTGTTTTTGTGGCTGTTTCTTTTTCATTTGTAATTTGTATTGTACTACTATCATTTGATTTCTTATATTTAAACAATAAAACTGAAATTGAAACATGTAGCAATTTTGTTTTCCTTTAATTTAAATGTGGTGCTTTTTTGAGAAATGCTCTAAAGAAAATCTAACATGCAACATACTCTGAAGTAAATCTGACAGTAATCATTAAATCATTTGTAAAAACATACTGTCTTTTCCTACTAATAATAGTAGGAATCTTTGTTTTTTTCTGATGCTCTTAACTCTTAAAAAAAGTAAAAATATTTTTAATGTATATATAAAACCAATTTACAAAGTATAACCGTTCATCTTCCTATTGAATATATTTGTTATTATCCTAAATGCGGTAGTATACTATATTAAATGTAAATCTTTGTTGAGAAAGTGTTTTTTGTTAAAAAGAAGTAATTAACATAAAACAAACACTTTTATTCAAATCAAAATACTTTATCCATCCCCAGGGGGACATTTTTTTATTAAATATTTCGTGTGAGTTAACTCTGTTCAGCACAGCTCTTACATTACTTCGGCTTTTCTCTGGCTCTGCTGTCCAACAAGTCATCTCTTCATTCTGGCTCTGTCAGCTGGCAGCTCTTGTGTACCTTGTGTAAATTTACCCAGGTCATTGCCCCAGTGCTTATTGCCCAAATGGTCCAATGACTGGGAGCCAGAATGACCCTAATGTCATTCTACATGGTGTCTGCAAGAGCTGCCAGTTATGGGCTGATGTTTCATCCTGTGGGCAGCTATCGCTGGCCTAATGAGGGCAATATTAAAACATGTTCTGTCGGATATATTGGTTATCCTACTGTAAAACAAGCATGGTAGTTGCATCTTTGGCATTTTCATTTTTTAGCATTACTGCTTGGTTTTTGACGTAATGGAATTTTTCAATATTCTATCCGTAAAGAAAAAACGCTCCACGTCTTCAGGAAACATAGTGTGCTGGAAACTTTTGATAATATAATTTTTACATGACACCCACTGACCAACTCTTGTGTTTTGGCAGGTATATCAATGCTTCATAGTTTATATAATTCCAGGTTCTTTGTGACTTTACATTAACTGATATAAAAATGTTCAAAATGTATTAACCATTGCACTAATTGTCTGCATAAAGAAACAGATCACCAGGATCACCTTAAATTTACAAAAATTCTATAGGAATCATAGATTAGAATATAAGACTTTTAAGTTTTACAATTGCTTTCTAACCATTCATGAGCAAATCACATACTGTAGTTATTTGTGCATGTTACTAGACCTTTGGCTGATGAACTTGTGGATATACAGTACCTGAGTGCTAACTCAGATTAACTACTTAAACCATTCAGAGATAAGGAACTAAATTACACCTGCAGTGGTACTTCTAATTAGCTTACAACAGAAAATGAGAATATTAGAAAGGTTGCAAACAAGAGGAGGCCTTTTGATCCATCTTGTTCATTTGGTTACTAGTAGCTAATTGATCCAAGGACTCATCCAGCCATTTGAGATAAGCTAGGGTATCAACTTTAGCTAAAAGGCTGGGTAGCATTGTTCCAGTCTTCTTTAACCTATAATCTTAAACATGATCTACTCACTGACAGATATGGCATAACGAAATCTAACCATCTCAGAGTTGCACAAGCAATCTTTTTCTGCCTAAAATTCAGAATGCAAATTATTATTTGTTTGTCGACTGAGTGAGTCATCACTAGCAATTTAAATAGAGACCATCAACCGAGTAACATATCCAAAAAGAATGTTATCACGTACATGGCGGGGGTCTCTTTTTGTTTTTGTTTTTTAAATGAAATTAACCCATTATTTGAGAAATCTAAATCAGTTACCATATTTGTGTTCCATTATGTAAATATTTGCCTAGCACAGTTGTATGTGAAACCTCAAAGTTATAACACAAATCACAATTAAGAGTTTTGGAAGATAAAAAATATAAAATATAATATCCAAAAAGCTTGAATAGTCAAATAAAAAAACAATCCCTTTAACTAATTTTATTTATTTTCCATAGATTCTTCTGATTCTTATGTTAAATGTCATAGGATAACTCTTGTGTTTAAAAATAGCTACTGTATTTTAATGGATAGAGGCGTCATTTGTGTAAGATGTACTCTTTCATCTTAGAAATCATTACACCTCTAATGTGAGGATTATGTTTTCTGCTAAACCACGTTAAAATGCTTTCTTGGTAATTATCCTGGTGTGTCTAAATACAAAGTTTCATTTTCGATGAAAGTAAGCTAAAAAACAAACTAAGAAATCTGCTCCACCAGCTTACTTCAAATTGGATATTCTAGAAGTATAATGTGGCTGAGCGTGGAATATATTTTTAAAGTTTTCTTAATGAAATAATAATGTTGGCTAAAAGACATAATTGTCAACCCTGCCCTGTGCATATACAGTAGTAGGTTTGGAAGCCACAAAGTAAAAGTTTGTTTCAGAAAAAAAGAACTGTACAGTAGGTGTTCCATCATGTTGTTCATCAAAGAAAATAAATAAAAGTATTTGAGAACTTGTATGTTATTTATGTTCTTGGCAAATATCCTTATCCAGGGGATTTTCCAATATGGAAAACTTAAGCACAAGATACAATTGTGATGATACAAATAAGAAAAATATGTTAAATTAATTACTGACACAAACTGGACAAACAGTGAAGGTGTCACACAATCAAATTTTGTAGAATTAAAATGGCATGTATATAGTGTTAGCAACTTAAAGTTGCTACAATAAAGTGTTAAACTATAAAGTGTTAGCGTTTGTTTCTCTATATGCATATCCATGTGTTGAGATTTTGTAGTGACTATCGAAATTTTTAAAAAGTAAAAATCAAATTCAGTCAAGTCTCCTTAAGTCACAGAACCATGCCTTGCAGAGACTTTGCTTTGCCTTTGATATTTGGGAACATGAGCACTCATTCATTTAATTGTAAACCTCATACTTGTGATTACCATTGAAAAAAGACAAGCAGGACTGGGATTCATTACGTAAGATGACACTGAAAGTGAGTTATGTTTCAGCTGAAGGTTAGCCCAAGAGACCTGGCAGCTTGATAGGTTGGGGAACCTTCCGATGACATCTTTGAAGTGGATTGCCTCCTGTCTGCTTGAGGTTTAAAACCCATTAAATACGTTAAATTTCTCATCATTGAGATGACATTTGATTTGCCAGTCATGTTGCTAATTGATTACAGATTGCTTTCTGAGCCTAGTGTTTTCCCTAGTTCTTCAGCTGCAAAATACACACATGCAAACACAGAATGCTTTATTGAATGACTTGAAAGAAAGAAAGGTCATAAGTTGAACATAGGGACATTCCAATTCAACCATGAATGAATGAATTTGCATGTGATAACTTTAAGCACAACCAAGGATATGAAGAAACACCCAGAAATTTCCTAGCTAGTGAATTGATCACACCACACATTCAATGTACTGCTTGTGGCTAGTTGCTTCAGACATGTCGGACTTGTACAATTGAAATGTGTATCATCTAGGCATCTGGCAGGGTTGATTTTTTTTCTTCTCTTTCTGCGTGTCATGACAAACACGCTTGATTGGATTTGCAAAAATTGATGAGATATCACCAGTTCTAGAGCACAGGAATTCCTAAGGAGAGTTTAGCTTGAGAGTCACTATAGCCTCATGTCTATTTGTAAGTGTTGAGAGAACACCTCTACTTTTAATCTTCTCTTATCGTGTAGCTTTGGAACTAGTTACTAGTGTATTGTACTGTAACATGGTATAAACAGAGGCAACCCCCTCACAACATGCTTTTTGTGTTATTCCTGCACGGCCTGTTTTTAGATTGGTACTGTCTTACTTCAAAGTGGTTTCATCATAGTTGGAGATGAGTGGAAACAATGGAACTGGCTTTGGAGTAAGTTCTTCCATTTCTCTGTTCAGGCAGAAAGTAAGCATTGTTTATGGTTTGAAGGTTGCGCAAAGAAGCCAAAAGACAAGGTCAGATTTCATCTGTAGATACAAATTTTAATTCTGCTTATGTGGTAAATGTGGTTAAAATAAAGATAAAGATATTCATTATTGAAAATACTTTTTTCTTTTTAAAGGTTGGAAAATGCTTGTACTTCAACTAAAACTGCCATTGGCTCTAAAGAAGAAAGACACCTGACCTACATAAAGGTCAGCATTATTAGAACAAGCTTCTACGTGATAGTGTTTGCTGAACATTGGGTAGATTAAGATCAAGGCAGGTGCACCAGTTTGGTTCAACTAGGTGTATTTTAAGCTTCAAAATAGTAGTATAATAATCAAAGAAATTAATAACTGTTGTAGGCTCTGTTGAAGACAGGTGTTGAAACATCCAAGGGAATTAACTAAGCCATTTAATCCATGGTGTCATTAGCACTACAGTTGGTAAAAGAACAAGAAATATCCACTGAATCAGTTACATTCAAAGAAAACAACAATGGAGTTTATTTTATTGACTTTTCATTAATTCAAAATCACTAACTTCAGTTGTTGCATCTTTAAAAAGTATTTTGATATTTTGAAAGTAATTGTGCTTTCAATTGAAAGGATTTGTGGGTTTCTCCAGGTAAACTTAACAATGGAGAAAAAATGTGAACAGAATGACAACATAATTTCTGAAAGTTTTTGTCTCTAAAATGGGAAATTCAAGACCATGGTTAAGAATATTTAAAGTATGATTTTTAATTCTAATAGGCAAATGTGGAAGTGGACAGAACATTTCACTTTGCTTAAATGTATTACAAAGTAATATACATTGTGCAATTGTGCCAGGTGAGTTTTATTATTTTTATTTTATTTATTGCAAAGTCACCACCATAGGGATTTTGCTCCATAGGGATTTCTAACCTTGTAAATATACTGTACAAGTACCCTTGATGGCTCATCGTCTCTAGAACAACTGAAAAGCTATATTTAAATAATGTGTGTTTGTTTTCCTTTTCAAGTTCATGGTGAAGATCAAGTCTGTAGGACCAAATGGATCCACTTTTTCATTGTGCTATGACTATAAATTAGTAAGAGTTAATTAAAATAGCAATGTGATATAAACTAAGTTTAGCACAGAGATGGATACCTAAAAAAAAACTGGATGACAACTTGCATTCCAAAAAACATTTTGGTTGAATTCAAAATGACCTCATCTGTAAAGACATTTTTAGCACTGGACAAGTTCACAAGCCTTTGCGCTAATGAGATATTATATTTCAGTGCCATTTTGAAAAGTTACTATATACTTTCCAAATTTCCAGCAATATTTTATTTGATTTTTTATGGAATTTAAATAAACTGTGGTGTCATATAGTCCTTTAACAACAAGTCTGCAGTGTATTCTGTATTAATGTCAACTGTTGTTTTTCTGGTCTTCTTTTTATTGCCTTTGGATAGGAAGGCAGTGATTGGCTTTGTTCAATCTTTCTGGCAGCCTACACATTCTGACATCTGTTCCCTTCTAACCATTTTAACTAATCTTGATCAGAAGGTCTATACATAGAATCATAGTTGTGGCAGGTTTTAACACAGAGTTCAATGTTAGCAAAAATAACGGTCGTGACAACAGAGGTCCTGTTTGTTCAATTAAAAGTTTTTACAGAAAGAAATACATTTTTATAGTATGAAATCTTCCACCTTTTGGGCTTCAGCTAAAATGGTGATTGGTGCTACTATTACAAATCTTACTGCATTGCTAATACATAATATACTGTAACTGCCTTGAAAATTTGGCAGGCTACTGTATACGGTATATATCATAGTTGTGTGGAATCTGAAATAGAAGTGTAAAATACTGAAATGGATGCCTACAAAATTTTATCTGGTGGCTATGATAACAAAGTGATTATTGCTGTTTTTAAAAACAAAACGGAAAACAAGGAACAGGGAGACCTGTTTCAAATTATGAGGGTTGGGAAAAAAACAGTGAATATGACATATCCAGATTTTATTTTTATGCAGATTACCAAATACTTAAATCAGTTCTTTGGAGACTTATTTTTGTGTAAGGAACAGGTGGGTGCCATATTTAAAACCAGAGCAAGAGCAAAGAATGCCTTTATTAATAAGATGCGGTGTAGTAAACTGTATCTGCTGCCTTTTCTCTTTACTTATGCTCACTTTACTTCAGAGGACATTTTCATTGCAACCTTTTACTTTCAAGATCAGATATTTCTTAAGTACCATTACCATTAGGAAAAGGGAAAAATATTAGCAGGAAGCATTGTAAGAGAGTTTAATAATGAAAGAAGCAAGGTTTTGTGCATTCACGGCGGTAATCTGTAAAACAGGGATCAGAGATTAGCATCAGCAGTATTGCCTTTTCTCTAACAGGAAGAATGAACATACTTAGTAGGTTAAAAGTAGGTGAAAAAAAGCCATCATTTTGTATGTACTGACTACAGAACAATACAGAATTTTTGCAGAGTCTGCATTCCAACATGCATGTCATGAACCAGCCCAAAGAAATAAATATTAGCGTCTGTTTCGCTAGACAAATTAAAAGACCAAAAGACCAGATAGCACTAGAGGGAAATATGAAAATTCTTTTTTTCTTCCAAAATTAGTATCTGGTGTGAAAGAGACCTGGTACAGTCAGTAAATTTGCATTGCTCAATGAAATATTTAGTTGTGATGGATAACATACTGTACAGTAAACATATACGTGGACTGAAAGAAATGTAATCTATTGCTGTGGTTCCCTAAGCAGTGGACTGGCAACTTAAATTAGCCACTCCAATGAAGAAAAAAATAACAGTGGTGTTGCAATGAAGTTAAGATTTACCATCAATGGCTTTTCTTTTTTAGCTGTTTGTCTCAAATTACTAGTTGATTTGGGTAATGGTTAAATTAGCAGTACAGGTAGCTTTTGGTATTGCTCCCTAAGTTTGTAGATTTAAGTTACAGAAGTTACAGTTACAGGATTCTGATTGAATTCTGTAGTTCTCTCTCATAGGCTTTACCCTTGCTTTTGTAATTCAGGCATGGTAGCTCCTATCATAATTAGATCCTCATTGTATATATCTAATGGAAACAGCAACTTGAATGTGTTCTAATACTCACTATCTAAAAGCATTACAGTAACACTGCGTAGCAAAGCAGATACCACTATTTTAGACGGAGTTTAGTGCCCTGTCAGATGATGTACTGTGTCATTAAAGAGATTCAATCTCAACTCTGCAGAAATATGCAATATTCTAATGGATTATGTCGCAGGGTGACTGGGAGTTCTGAAGACAGGAAAAAATAATCTTCAGAGTCAAGCATGGGGCTCCAGTTGCTCTTGAAAAAAAAAGTAAAAGCAGCAGGACAGTAGAAAAGGCATTAGAAATGAAAGATCCCCTTCTTTAAAAGATACCAGATGCATAAATCACATCACACTGTTCACAAAAATAAATACATAAAATCCTGGGGTAGTGCACTCTTGTAATGTAAATTAATTCATTTCTAAAGAGTAACAAGATGATATTCAACCATTACTAGCAACGAAATAAGAATTGACTCTAAGGGTAAATAAGACCATCACAAAAGAGCATTAAGTTTTTTGTTTCTGTCTCAGTTTTTCCAGAGTTGGAAATGAGATATCCAGTGCTTTGCAGTGTAATTTTTCCTGTCTTACTACACGTTGTTTGCGTATTATTTTCTGAATACGTATAAAATGTATGGTTGTAAGTTCAAAGGAGTACTAATATATCAATATTTCAATTTACTGTGTAAAATACCCATTTTCAGTGCAATGAATGTCCAATGCCCAAACATTTAATTAAAAAAAAACTAACTATAAAACCTCTCAGACTTCCTTTAATGATCCACCTCCAAGACTACCAGCACATGTAGGCCATTGAAACTGTGATATCTACTGTACATGAATCAGAATTCAAAGGGGTTCCATGTTGGTCAGCTTAAAGTGGCTGAGTAACAGGTGGAATTATCCCTCTGTGCCTGCATTCTATCTCTTAAAATACACTTATTTTGTATGTGGTCATAAAAGCAAAATATATTCACTTGTCTATCATCCTGTGTAAAATTGGAGGATTTGGAACTTGACAGAGGGGTTATGAAGACCTGATGTTACCATGGAAAACAGAACTTTAAGAAGATAATTTAAAGTCATATATTTAGTAGAGCTCTGTTGTGCCATGTTTTGTTAAAAGAAGTTTATTTTTCAAATTATGCTGATTAGCATAATTAACAACTGTAACAGTACTTGGAACAAATATGTCATTCAGGCTTTAAACAAATGAAATTCAGACATACTGCTTAATTGAAAACTCATCAGTTGCGAGCTTTGCATGACAGCTATGTTACCTGCAGGGTTCTGCTAACCCTGTTAAAGCGAGAACACAAGGCTAGAACTGAAACTGAGCAAAACCTGACAAAGTGGAATTTTTCTAAATAAGATGCAGTAAGTAAAAAGTCTTTTTTTAAAAGCAGTAATAGGAAAACAAGAGGAACATCCTCAAGATGACAGTTTTGTTCTACTGAGCAATTTTATATTAAAACAACAAATTCTTCTGCAGACGATTTGATACGATAATCAGCCAGGCTAAAAAGTGATTAGAATATATCAGTACACCTCTCCTCAGCAATGCAGCTGCTTGGAAAATAGGAGTCTCCACAAATCATATCAGACCGTCTGTTTTTTTTGTTCATCATAGCTTTGACAACATTTATTTTTTAAGCATTCATAACCCGATTCTCCCAAATTAAGCTAATTAATGCAGATTTTTTAAAATATATATTTTGGGGAAACTAAATTAGCACTACTTTGTTGAGCTTTCTACTTTTAAACATCAAACACAGACAGTGCCTTGTGTTCTATTCCAAAACTGCACAACATTTTCCCCCAAACCCCAAAACTCCCTTGCTCTTCGTACCACTGCCAACCCAACTTCTATCCCTGCCCCCAATTCCTACAGAAGAACCCCTAAATTAAAATAGGATATTTACACCACAATTGCCAGGCAATAAGGAGTAATAATAATAGGACTGGATCCGGTGAAGCCAGAGTAGGCAGCACCAAATGGAGTTTACAACAAACGTTCAGGAGGGCTGACGGCAGCCAAGTTCAGTCTCATCTCAGCTGCTCTAACTCATAATCATTTCTGATGTCATTTCCTAATTTAAAAAACTATAAATACCATAGTTGAGCCTTTTTGTCTTCACATGCATCTTTTGCATTCCTTCTCCACCTGTGCAGTTGCTTCTTAGTTCACTCCTCACTTGGCATTTAGGTCCTAGCCTCCTCGTCCTACGACTGGAAGTTGTATTTTGACAAAACACTAAATAAAGTATTGTCAGTACATTTAATTCTTGGATGTTGTTATTCCTTGTTAACAATTTTCAGCCATGGTGAGACGAGCCAACCAGATCTCCATTGGCTGCTTTCAGAATCGAAGATAGGTGACAACATTTAGCAAGAGTATTAAGGGAGAGCATATAGGATCCTTCATTAAAATGGTAAGCAAAGAAAAGAAAAACCTATTGTAAAAATTTAAGTACATCCTGTCACAACAAAATGTTCCCACAGTTCCCCCTGTGCAAAGCATACACAAGTGTCTAGGAACAAATTTTATGTGATAGCATCTGTGAAAGGTCAGATACGCTGTGAGAAAAAAAATGAATCATTCGTTGATTAGAATTTTTGGAACTGAATTTATTTTGGCCCAAAAATTGTCATGGAAAACGTCTTCATCTCTAACATTCAAATCACTACTTCAAATAGTAACTGCTAGGGGTTTTGTATAATACCTCTGAGAAGAAAACAGGAACTTTTTCTTAACTGTGGGGTAATGAAATTAGGTCCGTTTCTTTCCACAGAAATTCCAGCGGATTATGCATTTAGTGTATATAGTGGCAGAATGGTGATGGAATGGAGTAAGTGACAAAAGGAAGAAGAGCCAGGTAGCTCATGTTGTGACTGCAAGTCCTGGAACAAGATCAGCCTCATTAAAAAATATCTGCTAGATTTTGATCCTGTTTATTTCTCTAAAGTAAGGAAAAACATCCACTATAAAAGACGAAGCTAAAGGGGGATCAACAGTATAGCATTTATGAATATGGAAGATACAAGGATGGAAATGCCATATCATCAGAGATTTTGAGAATCTTTCTAATAAACGCCAAATTTTCATTGAATGCTTAACCATAGGACTAGAACAAAATTCTGCAGTATTTAAGGCAAACACTAGTTGAACTCAAATCATAATGTCTATATGGAGAGACCAGACACTGTTTAAAGGAAAGTCAAGATTCGGGAATGTCATTATTAAACCAAATGCACAAAACAAAGGAGTATAAATGAAATTTTAAGCTTGGCACAGCTAGACCCCCTGCAGATCTTTCATGCTGTAGAATGGAGAATTTTACACACAACCACTTCCCTTTCCATATGAATTTAGATATTGTAGTAAGCAATCTATCACAACACCCTAAAGTGTGAGAAATGGGTATTTTCGGATTGAAAAAATTCAAGCAAGGAAGCATGTCCATTTTTATTATAGAGACGAAAGCTTGAAAATTGGGAAAATGTGTCCATCTGTTCAAGTCAGTGTCGGCCCATTTGAAAATGTTATTAAAGGTGTTCACTGTGATTGAATGTAAAGAAAGGTAACTCTTAATACCCAGGTGTCTGAAGTGTTCAACCAATTGTGTGGTAGGTATAAATAATGCAGACTTTGACCAATTCATTTTATATCCTGATAAAATAATCATCAAAATTAGCAGATGAGGCAGAGATTGAGAGATGTTGTTTGCATACAACAAAACTGTATTAGCAACAAGTGATTTGCCTTGTTGAGTATGATTAACAGAAATAGGAGTACAAATAATAGTTTTATGGCCAGCTTGAGTGACTTGTTCCAAAGGTAAGACCCTTCCATTGCATCTACTGTAACTCTGCACGAGCAAAGACTAGGTGAACGAAGAGACTGGAGAAACTTCATAAACATTTCCTGATCGTATTGGATGTCTGAAAAAAACAAGATAATTTAGAATTAAAAACCAAAATGTGTACGTTAATCTGCACAAAATCATTCTGCAGTAATAGCCCATCAGTGCCGATCTAACAGCAGGAATAAATGCAAATCATTCATTGTTTTGAAGTCTCAAAGCTAGAAAATGGATGAGTTGTTTGCCATTAAAACAGGCAAACAATCCTGGTGTTCAGTCCTTGTCCTGGAGGACAGTGAATCTGAAAAATGTCTAGGTTTCTTTAAAGTAATACCTGAAGTTGTTAAATTTGTCTAATTATGCAAATACTGGTCTGATTCAGGTTGTTAAAAACTGAGCTGGAATGAAAACCAACAGATGGTCTCATCTTCTAGGGCCAATTTTGGACACGCCTTCATTAAAATTGAAATTCTGCTTAGATATATGTAAAAGGAATTTGGCATGACATAGTAAATTGTTTTCGAACAGGTTAGATATCCAATGTGGGAGCATCAAAAAAGTAATGTTGTTGAGCATATCCAACTTAATAATTTTTATAAGATTAGATTTTCACGACTGGAAGGCAAATAAAGGAGAATTATACTTAAGGAAGCCATTTACTATGTTCCAAAGAATGCAGGGGTTGTCATTTGTGCCATGATAAAAATCATCCCAAATGCCTCATTGTGTAATGGCATAGTATTGAAACACCAGTGAGAGGCATGTTAAGATTCATCAGTATAAATCTGCAGAACTTTGCTTGGTGATGTGATAGTAAGGTGGTATATTTCTCTGATATTCCTGTACAAAAGGAAATTCTTTGGTCACATCTTGGCGGAAAAACTGCAGTTTTATTGACTTGTGAAATACAAGTTTCACCATTGATTTTAATCAAATCCACAATTTCCTTTGTGATGCATTTAGGAAACCTTTGTTTTATTCTCTATAAAAAGGATTCGAAAGGGATCCCTGTATTATGTCAACATCTATTTTCTTTCCTTCCTAGCAAATCTAAATAGCTAGCATGTTTGGTAGGAGAATTTAGCCCGCTTATGTTCCAGGACAAAATAGAAACATTAGTCAGAGGTATCAGAGATCAAATTCAAAGTCAAATAGGAATACATAATCTTTTGAATGAATAAAGTATATACATCAGCTGATAAGTACAAATGGAGATACAAAATAACTGCAATAGAAATGAAATACTTTACCTTGCTCTTTAACTGGATACCACCACCTAATTCTCTCTCATCCCACCATCCAATCCACAAGAGTAAGAATAGGAAGACCCCACCAAACAAAATCCCAAAGGAAAAGAGTTCACCAGGTGCAAACCAGTCCCCTTTTATATCTGTCCCTTTGTTGATTCATAGACACTCGTATTGACATAAAATCAAAACCCTGATGTTCTTACCCCTTAGTATACAGTCAGCAACAGTGAAACAAAACCTTCTGTTGGTCAACAAATATTAGGAGAAAACAAATAAAAGAACCCTTCTCTTCCAAACTGAATGCAGGAAATAGAGTTAAGAAAAAGCCTTTTTAAAATACCCATTTAAACAGTATTAGAAGCAATGCAAGGGAGTCAAGTGTCACTTTGGAGGAAATAATAAATGCAGAAACGTTCAAGTCAATGAGATTGCAGTTCCTGATGAGAATTATCATATTACAAAAACGGCCCTTGAGCTGGTTCCACCCTATGTAACTAGAAGTTGATCTTAGCAAGAGAATACATCACTAAAAAGGGGGGAGACCACCAGATTTTAAACACATGCATAGTCACAAGAAAGGAATGGCACAGAGATATTAGAAACCTTGAAAAAAGAGTGGCGTTATTTAAAATGATTTGACTTAAGGAACCCTTCAGATAGCAGGGCAGTCTTTACCTCCTGAGATGAAGTCAAGAGACACTGGATGTTAGTATGGAGCTCTTTGAGAAATGTGGGGTATCATACAAAGCTCTGTGCTCCAGCCTACATCTATGATTTGTTCACTCCTGAAAAAACAATCCAGGTCACCTGTTTTCTTTAAAAAGCAGTTGTCAATCAGTGTGCCATTACACAATAAAGTAAACAATCAGCACTTGTCAGGGCCTCTGGAAGAACAGTTTCTGTAGATTGCGTGTGCTCTCTACACTTCCTAGTCTACTGTACTAAAGTTGGAAAACCTGTGAAAAACTGTTTCCAAAAATCCAACTGCTCTTCAGTTCCCTCTGGCAAACCTACTGTTTTGACAACTCTTTAACTCTGCTGCCTGAATATCTAGAACTTCCTTCTGTTTTCTTGGTTCACCAAAGATCAAGTCCAGTTTTGAAATCAACTGCTGAAAGTGTTTAAGTCCCCCTATCAACGTGAGCTCACCTGCTGTATGCCACAGCCAAGTTTTAACTATCAGTGTCTGCTTCTAAAGTGACTATGTGAGAAGATCGGCTAATTTACCTACTTCAGGACAATGAAACTCCTTCAGTTTCTTCTTAAGCAGGGGAGAGATGAGCAAAGGGTCAGTCTACTTTATAGTCTATTACATTTCAAATGGCACAGGAATGCAAATATAAGAAATAAATGTAAACAAGGGACATTTAAAAACAATAAATACAGAAGCAGGTGGTGGAGATCTTAACTTCAAGCTACTATTCCAGTATACTAGCCACGTGAGGTCCCAAGGGCTAGAACGCTTTTAAAGTATGCCTTTCAATGATAAAATTATATAGGTCTGGGAGAATGGAAAATATCGTTATTATTTTTTGTAAGAAAAACCAGTGCAAGGTGGCCCAGTTTAAATTACATATACTTTCTTTTTTCATTTCCATTTTCTACATAATGCTTTTTCTAAACATGTTCTAAGTTATATTATTAGTTTGTGAACATTCCTCTGGAGATTTTGCAATGGGATTCTTGACTCTGGATGCATTAGCCTCTTATCATTGCTGAATGAACTTAGCATAGGGCTAGGACTTAAATATACAGTAGAATAGTCCAGAACAACCACAGACAAGATTACAGTGATCAAACTGAGTGCAAATGGTTTGAAACAGGAAGAAAAGCTTTTGAAATCTGTTGAAGCACAGCAAAAGAAAGTGATTGGTTTAATATATTCTTAAGCCACATTTTGGTAAAGATGGCTTTTTCACTGGAATACTATGTAAAACATTGAATGTAGCCAAAAGATTAGACAAAAGACTATCACCAATTATTCAAGAGTAGGGAATGCTGCCAGGACCTTGTGTAAAAATGTGAATTGTAATTTGCTGTTTATAATTGGCCTCTAAAACAAAATGGTACATGGCCAAACTTTTTAAATGCAATCTGTGGTTCTGCTGATGTGTCGTTGATGACAGAGCACCGTAAAGCAGAGAGACAGAATGGTCTCAGGAAGTGTAAAACACAACAAATATGTCTATTTTAAAAAGACATGACTTGAATGTAGTTAGAAAATATTCCAGATAAAATGGTGTAGTCAGATAAAGGATATTGCATTAAAATAAAAATAACACTAAATCCCAGCTTGGTGTATCCAGTGAATTGTGTTCATGATAAATTAAATGGAATGATAAGGATTTAACAGAAAGCAGTGATCTTAAGGTTCCTGAGTTGGTAGAACAGATTTAAAAGCTCCTGATTAGTTTATCTGAAGCCTGACAAAGGAGAGAGGTAGAGAGCTTCTGATCTGGTGGATTCTGGTCACCAGAATTTTGAGATAGGTCTACAGTATATTTGCAGCCACCAAAAGATGCATTTTGATAAATGATGAAAACTTAATGAAGAGGTAACATAATGATGTAATGAATATTGTTGTACAAGGTCAAGTGGAGCAGCTATATAAAGAGATGGGGAAGATTTTTTTCTTCTTTTAAGATTTCATCCTAGAATGCTAGAACCTGTGGGGACTTGGGATGGTGTAAAACAAGTGATTAAAAATTGAGGAGGCTTGAATGACACAAGAGAGAATCTGCTGGAGCCAGGTATAATCAATAGAAACTCCAGTATGCGGACTTGAGTGGGAGACAGTTCAATGTTCAGTAAGAGAAAATGTAATTTTGGAACTGCCAGGGAAATGTGAGGGGTATGTTTTGTTTTAAAGACTCAGACATGATAACCTTCTCGATTATAATTTGAGCAGTTTTTCAATGACCTGAAAAAGACAGATGCCTAATTGTTTATCTAATGTGGTTTTTTGAAGTGTTGCAAAAACATAATTTTCAAATTCTTTTTGCTTCAATGCAGCACATTTACAAAGAAGGTCCTTTAAGGTTATGAAAATAAGTGAAAGAAATGGATGCAAGTCACTACATTAACCTATGGATTCAACTGTTTTTTAAATGGAGCATTCCCAGGAATTCACAGCTGTTCCATACCCTTATTCATCAAAAACACTTTACACCTGGCTTTAAAACATAAAGCTATTGCTAGTTCTGAAAAACAAAGGATGAAGAAGTCACAATCACAGAGGGTAGTTAATGGGTATAACTTGGGACAAATTTTCCATTTGTAGAAAAAGAGAGCTTATGATTAACTCTAAACCACTCAGAAGTAAATTTAAACACCTTGAGGAACATAATCGTTTCTGTTTCAATCTGACTGGTAAAGTGCTTAGTCAACAATTGTCGGGTGTTCCCTTCGATCTGTTTTCCCGTTCAGATTAAAGGAGTGTTGGTCCTGACTCTGGATTCGCTTCAATACTTTAGTGTCTGCTGTAAAAATGTCCATAAACAGTATCGGGCACTAACAAGAATCTCTGACATTCACTGTAGATTCCACGTTTAGCAGGTGGATGGAGTCTCAAGCAAAGGTAGGAGTTTGTAGGAAAGGGTAGGTAGATTTTGGAAGTAATGATGATATGGGGGAGGTCAGTGTTATCATTTTTGTATAAGGAGTATTATGTTGAATTTTCCACTTCCTCAGTCTGGGTAGGAAACTGAAAGAATAAAAGCACATCAGAGCTGAACATGACTTGAAAGACACGGAACAGACAAAAAAAGGTTTCTTAATCGAAAGGAGCAAGAGTGGAAAAGAACAGAAGAACAATTGCAGAAACCTCTGCAATTCAAGTCATGATTTTAAGCAATGATAAGAAAGAGAACGTATTAAATAATGTGAGGACAGAGCGCTGCTGTAGGAACAAGAGTTGCTGTTGTTTTGTCCTTCCTATAGCTTTTCACAGGATGGATGAGTTTAAACTTCCCTTCACCATTGATCTAAAGGTAAAATGTCTGTAAAAACAGCAGACTTAAAAGTTTTAGTTGTGCTGTATACAAATGATTTATATTCATGCTTGGTATTTTTTCTTTAATTCTTTAAGCTTTCTTTAATCATCATAGGCTTAAAAAAATCCTGACCCTAGCAATCTCTTTAGCAGGCTGTTTTAAAGTTAACTGGCACAGAGCAACAGGCTGTCTGTGGAGAAGTCACAAAACAGATGGGAGTTTTACTTTTTGTGTTTAGTTTTTAACCAGTTTTTTAACAACATCATTTCAAATAATTGGGATGCATCCTTCTGTTTACACTTAAAGGCTTGCAAGTAGGTTGTTTATATTGAGGGTGATGTTTGAGGTATTTTATAGTTATGGTAATTGGATAGTTGGAGGAGAAAAGATAGTTTGTTGAGATTGTTACAGAGCTGCTGATGGTAAAGTATCTACTGTGGCTCAATAAATACATCCAGTTCAGTGGAATGTACAGACTCAGTTAAAGCAAAACAACACAAGAGGGGATATCTTTTAAGTGAAATCATTTCCTTTTCTTAATCAAAAGATGACAGCCATAACTTTAGAACTCCCATCTGCATCGCACTACTCTGTATATCTCTGTGTGAAGTTTTGATAAAAGTTGAAAGACATGTATTTCAAAGTAATCCAAAGAAACAAAATATAAGTAAGGCTGTGTACAGTAGCCTGAAAACAGGGATTTAGGAAAGCATGTATTGGTTTTTCTCTTATTCTTTTATGTGATAAAATGTACTTTGCATAAATGGGTTTATAAAAGCCTTATTGTTATAAAGTTAATCCAAGTTATTATTTAAAATTTGGCACAGGGTTACAATTTCAGGTTAATGGACAAGAAAGAGGACACAATTTTATAGAAATTTAAATAAAAATATTCAGTCTACCAGGTGCAGCTTTAAAAGATAAACTACTTTCAAGAAAGAACAAGCATACTCAAGATTCTATCTAAACGGGATAATACCCGACATAAGCAGTATGTCCTTATTTACATTCTTTCATTTATGTTAATTTCGGTTGCATTATTTTCTACATTTTACTAACAGGACATCTCTGTCTAAATATGTTACGTTATCCCTCTTCGATGTTGATCACTGGACCTTTGGCTCATGGTTTCCTCAAGATATCAGTGTCATTGTGTTTGGAAACACCTGGCACATTACAGTAGCATTGCTAGGTGTTTGAGGATTGTTGTAGCTGTAATCAGGATATTTCAGTTTGTTCACACTGCCAGTATTAGAAAATAAATTGAATAATCTCTGTATTTTTTTTTTGTAGCAAGACACAAAAAGGTTGTATGATGGTACATCACGAAGAATGTTCCTCTTTCTCTCTCTGAACTTATTGAGGTAACAACTGCGTGGGTCATATCAGTTCTACACAATAGTTTTTTGTGTAACTTAATTTTTGAGTCATTTTTTAATAGTGATCTGATTCTGTTGATTCTGTCTACAAGCAATTTTCCTTTCTTGGTAATTCTCCAGCTCTTAAACTTGTGTTGGACCACATACTGTGTAAGTCATGTTAGTGTACTGGTACCATAAAAAAGCCATATATTCACTGTGTTGAGGCTTCTTAATATTGTTTTAATCTCTCTCTCTACTTTATTGGTCTTGCTGGCCAGAATTTTACCTTTGGCCTCCCAACAAATACACATATGACTGTGTTACTTAATCTAATACCCCTACCTCCCCAATGTTAATCTTATAGAGTCTATGCTGTGCTATATGTCATTTGGTCTTCTGATGGTGCTTTGTTTAATGGGACAGTTAAAAGCTAACGTAATGCATAAGGCATTCATGTTTATGGGCTGCTGCTCTTGCTTAAGGCTTCTAAGAGGAGATATAAACATTTTTTCTTAAAGCCTCACTTCATTTTTAAAATCTATAAAACCTCGTCAAAGAGAACAGCACATAGAGACAAGAAATGCATGGAAATTAAACAACCAATTCATTTTACATAAATTGTTTAATCTCCTGGTTATAAATCACAAAAGAACCTAATTTTCCAATCTAGGCTATCAGGTTCGAAACCTGATTCTGTAAACATGTTTTTAACAGAACTCTGAGAATGTGATTCATCCAAAAAACTGCAGTAATCAAAAACAATAACTGCTTTTAAGCATAAACTTTTCAAAATGTTCTAAAGAAGTATGAAATAATAATCTGTGTGTGGGCTGCAAATGCTGAGAATGCAAACATTTCACAATAAAGTTGTTTAAATAAAGACCTTGGCTGGATTGGTGAAAGATAGTACATGCTGTGTTAATTATGCACACTCATAAAAATAAACTTCACTTATAAAATATTACTTTCTATACAGCAGGATTTAACCTATGAAATGGAGGTGTGCTCATCAGATGTGTTATACCATGTATTGTTTTAAGAAAAAAGTCATATAAAAGCTAAATACTGTATGTTCAACAAAGAGCCTTGTGTTTAAGCTGTATTTAAAGACTTTCACATTTTTCTCTACCATTGTACTGCTTCACATAAAGAAAACAGTTTTGTTAAGTGCTCTGTTTATTATTCTTAAGCTGTGTGAAAGGTAATATGCTTAAAAAGGAGTAAATATGTTGGTTTAATTTAAAATGACCATTACGCTGTAGAGTATCAGTGATTTTACTTAAAAAATATTTTTCCTAACCTAACTTAAGTTTTTACTGCTGGGTGGCCCATTCCATTTGTCCCGTTAACATAAGAATAGGAGTTAGCTGGTTTAAATTATTCTGAGAAGCAGCATAGCAGGGGCTGTTGTTATCCTTTTAACATCAGGGTTTTCTTTCAAGCGAGTTCTTTATCACAATGCAAGGAGCAGGACAGCAGTTCACTTGATCACCAAGTTATAGAACACACAGCCCTGACAAGACTCATTTCTAAAAGTGCTGGCAATCTAAATGCACAAGACAAATGCACTAAGTATGTGGATCCTGCTCATACTAAACAGAAACATGAACATCAAATTGCAGCACTGTCTAACTGTAATCACATTAAGCCCAAAACACTAACCTTTGTTCTTGATTAACATTAACTTACCTTAAAATTGACTCATGTTTGATGCATGAAATATTTTTGTTCTGCAATTTTGAGGTCAGTTGAGGAATTCAGTTATGAATAAATGTTTGGATAAAATTTTGTTGGGAATAAACTGTGCTTATAGACATCTGGATGCTATAAAATGGCTTTTATCTAAACAAAAAGAAATCCCCCAGCCACCCAGACACACACTGCGTTTACTACTAGTACAATATTTTCAGAAATAATATGTTGACAAATATTTTATAGCAGCATTCTTATGTTTTCCAAGGCACTGGTTCAAAAGAAAAAATCTTCCTAGTTTATTACTTCTAGATGTTAATAGATTTATCTGTAGTGATATTAGCTGTACTTGTAAATGAATTGAAGGGGCCCATTTTTCCTTAACACTTCCTGTGTGGAGGCAATACAAACCACAATAAGCCCACATTTTGAGTTTTTTTCTTAGTTGTTGAAGCTTGTTATTAAGAATATTTGACCCAGGCTGACTAGGTAAATTCTCCACTAAACACACTTTTTATTCTGGAAAGACAATGCAGACTAGCATGCATAAACGATGTTTAAAATGAATCATCAGTCATAGCTGCACAAAAATAGTGTCCAAGACTGATAACAAAGGCTACTTTTATTATTATACAGTACCTAGCTTGGAAAAGCCCAGTTTACCACTGAGAGTTCTTCTTTGTCTTTATTTAATGCCACGGACCAATCAAATAAAACAAATATTAGATATTTTTGGCAGCTTTGGGATTTTCTTGTCTTTTGCCTGAACAATAAGGATTTGTTCTGTACATTCTTATTTCATTTTTTTGTTTTCACTTTGGTATCATCTGGATTTCTGCCTGAATCTATGAGATGAGACGATGGCAAACATGCACATGGTGAATAAATATGTAAATAATAAATCATCTAAATGTAAAATACTGCAAGTTTCTTTCTTGTATGTTAATTAGTGTTTGTAATCAATTGCTGATGTTACAGTGTGGGTGAGAAACAGATGAAGGATGGGACTGGAGTGAAACACCTATAGATTTATCTGCTTCTTAATTCTATTTAAACAAATAGTCTTCAAGCCTGTGAATGCTGTGTAGAGACATGCTCTGAATAATAAGCATCATAAAATCTAATCAGATTTATAAGAGGAATTGATTGTTGTGGCAGGAGGAGAAGGGTTGAAAATAAGCTGAAATTTAAGTGTTAATTTTTATGCTAATCCGCAGTGGCTCCATATGATGCAATTTGGTTCTGTGCAGCAAATATAAAATTGTCCCTTGCAGAGAAATGTCAGCTTGCCAGACCTGAAAGCAGTAATTTATTAGGTATGTTTCTATTAGTATGTGTCACAGTTGTTAGCGGGCTATACACACAATGGTGCTTCATACTTACGCTGCTCAGCCTTAAAATGTTTCAGCTCAGTGGCTGGAACACAGGGGCATTAATACATTATCATATATCGGGTGGTCCCTGCCCTCTGGACAAAAGGCTATTTAATACAATTTAATGACATTCCACAAAGAAGAAGGAAATAAAAGGCACACAGAATAAAATAGCATCTGTGTTTCTCATGGTGCACTCATGCAAACATTTCAGCTTAAGACGTATGACATTTCTGCCAGAAAAAAAAGAAGAATAAAACTGGGGCATTCTTTACAACCTGCTTCAGACTGCAGCATTTTCCAAATGCTATTAAGTGATCGATTTACACAGCCACATGATGATGTCATCTATAAGGAGCAGAATGCAGATGACAGCGAAATACCGGTGACAGCGACCTTGTTTCAGCATCTCTGAATCCCTGTCAGATTCGTGACAAGTGCATGCTTTCTGAGAATTCACTTTTTTTTCTTCTTTTCATCAGTGTGTGTGTGTGTGTTTTGGTCTCTGGATCCAGTTACTGTGTAGTAGTGTATTAATAGAGTTAAAGGTTTGGATGCAATTCACATATAGGTCAATTAAATGCACCAACATCTGCTCTTCCCCAACCATTTGCATATAGCATTCATATGTTAATGATGCCCCTTGTTTTTTTCCGTTTCCCCCCCAACTCAATATTAAAAAGACAACAAATTTTGTATTCATACTAGTTGTGGAGAGAAGGAAAGAGTCCATCCTATTTTTATTTTTTCCGATTCACAGTGGCTTTAAGGAGAGTTGCTTGAGTAGTAAACCAAAAGGGTGCTGTATTAGAGTGTGCCTGTGATTTATACAAGAAGCCTTGTAGTGGGAAAGCTTCCATTCTAAAGCAGCTTAAAGCCTTATAAATCAATAATGACACAGATGGACTGGTGATAATCTATTTAGAATGCCTGATAGCAAATATTGTACAGATTATTAGAGTAGTAACTATTTTAGCAAGTCAGCTCCTCGTCTTATGTCTTTTTTAAGTGTAAGTTTTTATAAGACAAAAAGTGATCAGACTTCACAGGCTAGGTGGGAAACGGAGCCTGCCACGAGGAATCACACAACACAGGAATGACAGCGTGTACAGGGGGACAAAGAGTGCAAGAGAGTAGTTGCCTCTGCCAATACAATAATAACAACCCATGTTTCTTTAACAAAAAAGGGACCTCTTAATGGAATTGTGTCTTGAGGTGTAAATAGCACTGAAGGCTGCCTCTTTTATAGTCTATGGCCTGATTTAGCACAAGGAGTGAGAAAATAAAGTGGAGGTTGTCAGAAGTGGCAGCTGCTTGGAATCCTGATAAATATAAGCTTTTATTGATCTGATGAAAATGAAAGATCCCAGTGCTATGCAGTATTTAGCTTCTTGTCTACAACACGTCACCGGTGGCCTTGCTTTGGGATAGATTTTCATTCTCGCTCGCTGGATTTGATTTCATCTTTAACCTTTTCAGTTGAATTTCCTTGACCTCTGCATATTGCTGTGATTTGGTGAATTTGTTACATTTCACTTTACATCATCTCTCTCTATCTCCCCCCCCCCCTCCCTTTTTTATCTTCCTTTTGTGTTAGGGAAGTGGGACGCCCCCTTTGGCAATCCGTCAGTGCCATCCAAGCTCAGCTGCATCCTCTCACTGGGTATTTTCTAACCAGACTGACAGTCCTAAAACAAGTATGCAGTTAGTGTGTTAAGGTAAGATACTCTATATTGGTAACATTTCCACCTGATATGGCAGCCCTTTTATGGTTGTGCACTACTGAATAGTATGGGACATTTTGTTTTTGAAATTCTTGTTGTTTTCATTATTTTAGATATGTGTATAATGCAATATTATATACATCACCTTTACCTGAAAAACATAACGATATCCTGATGCAAATGCAACTGAAGTAATGATGTTCCCTTAGGAACAGAGATTTTTTATTAACCTGATACCCACAAATTCAAAATTTAAGTTTTCCTGATCATGTGGTTGACATATACACACACATGTATATAGAAAGTGTGCTGTTGTTGTAGATGTAGAGCATGTCTGTTTTCATTGTTTTTCAATCTTTAATCAATCACTCATGTCTTCTACATTATTAGACCATCCATTGTATTATATTCTTCTCTGGCAGAGAAAAGTTCGTAATTTATTTGACACTGGAAAACAAGTGACAGACAAGAGAATAGGAAAGTGTGCATACATTTTGTAAGAAAAAAAAATTCAATTAATGTTTTCTAGATAGACAGATGGATAGAAGGACAGATATTAAAAAAAAATCTACATCACTCTCGTTGTTACATTGTAAATTCCCAAAGAGGGCTTACTGCAACAGCTGTTGGCAGACAGGGTAGGTATGAGAATAGCAGCATAAGATGAACAGGCATTAAAAATTTATATGCTATTTAGCCTAGGTGTATTTTAGGTATTTGACATTTTCATGTCCGGGACAGACTACATTTATTCTTTGAACCAAAAAAATTAAAATGGTTTCAGAAAGCCGTAAGTATTAACTTTCCTGTTTCAGCGGTTTCCCTTCATATAGCAGACGTACATATAAGCTTTAAAGTCACAGTCAACAACAAAGAAATAAAGCTCATTATATGTTGAGTAATAATTAGCGTGAGGCACAAAGGAAATGATTTGCTTATTAAGCCGTGCATATTTTCATCGTAACGCTAAAAAACAATGTTATTGAAAACATAAATTTTTTTAAATCCCAGGACAAGACAGTGAAAGTGGTAATCCCAGTACTCAGTGTGATTAATTACTAATGCTCCGCAGAACATCTCCATATCCCACTGAATCTAATCTCACTGAAATCTTATACATGTCCTGAACGGAAGGAGTTAGCCATGGCTCTTCTGCACTTTGCAAATGAAAACTTGGAGCATATTTGTTTTCTCTAGCTGCAGTCAAACCTGTAAACCAGGTATGACACAAAAATCTTTTCTCCACTCATGTCTTCAGTACACTCTTCTGTGTAGTAATATTATTAAAATAGGTAATCCATTCAAGCAGGGGAAAATGCTTTACTATGATTTTAAAGACCATCTTCATATATATTAGCTCCATTTAAGATAATTAAAATCAATCCTTAATGTTTAAAAAATAACTTGCAAATAATCTTGTTTTTTAATCAAACCTTTTAGATCTCTTTAGAACTGGCAAGTAGTGACTATTCCTTACTTCTATAAAAGCTGAAGGTTTTATTTAAAGCAGTTAAAGAGAGAAGAAGGTATGCCACACTGTAGTCTACTCATCTTCTTATGATAGTGTGAATAATTGATATGTGGGCCGAGGCATCTTGTCCCTTTAGATGTTAGGGGCGACTTATCTATACTTCTGCACTGATTTTTCTTTTTCTATTATATTCCTGAGATATTAATGGTGAGTGGTAGTGAAAGAAATGTGTTTTATTCCAGCGCCTAACCCTGCTGTTATCAAAGTAACTTCCAGCTTATTAGCGACAAAGGACTTTTATCCTTTGTGCTGCCCTGTACGCCAGTGCTTCCTGAATTAAACTGCTGTTTCCTGTTCTTTATATGCATGACCACATCTGGGTAGCTTGCTCACAGCCCTGCTGCTTAATAACAATCACCTTCCCTTTCAGTCTCCGTTGATTGTTTCTAATTCACTCTGACAGATAGTGCCTGACAACTTGCCTGCATTTCCCTCCCTCCGTGACCTGAAGTTACTCACAGCACTTATATAGGCTGTCATTTTTAATATTTGATTTCATTTTAAGTTATGTGTTTTACTGAGATGATGAAATCAGTGTTTAACTGAACATAGAATGTTTCTCTCTGCTTTATTCGGCCAAGTGAGCTGAAAGAGATCAGAACCGTATATCTTGCTCATTCGTATCTCTATACTTTATGCACATTTATTTATTTTTATGTGGCATTTTAAGAAGAGCCTGAGATTTGAAGAAGATCTGAGAAATATTCTGTGAAACCGTGCTCCACAGCAATGCGTGGTATTTGATTCACAGGCTTCTTTTACAGTGCCGCTTTCCTTTTCATAGCATGGCTTATCCAAATGCTTTATAAATTGGTCCACAGTGGGCTTGATGACACCATTAGCAGGTTACCTACTGCACTGGAGTGCATCTGACATTGGGGGCTTTTGGTCAGCTGGCACTTTACCTGTCCACACACAACAGATAGGGCAGGTGAGCAGAGGTTTCTTTGATGCTATGCACGTAATTATTCATCAGTACCGTATCTGAGGGATTGCAATACAGTGTAAGGCAAAGATATATGCTTGTTACACCTACTATCCTAGGCTTTCTATTATTATAATATAACTAGTAAACTTTGTGCTATTACTGTATTTATATGGAAAGTTCAATAGATGTCTATATCTAGGTGCTTATACTGTTATACATATTCTAGGTTGCAATTCAATTATGTAATCCTAACAACAGCTAAGAATTTTCCAAATGTAACGTTTCTTTAGAAACAAGGTTAATGTTGGAGTTGATGTCTAGAAAATCCGGCCTTACACAAGTTGTCTTTTTTCTTCTCAAACAAAGCAACTGTTTACAAACAGTTCTTATATGGATGCCATACATTGTTCAAGAAGAGCTGCATTTTTCTTACAAGTGTTCCTTAGGCATCATTTTCCGGGAAATTACCATTGCTTCTTCTGCACTTGGGACACCATCTCAAATATATCCATTGTGAATTGCTTACATTATCTTGTTTTAGGGCACACTGATGCCTTTGGCATGCCTGATTCCATTTTCTAATGATAAAACAGAACTAATTGGAGTACTACCGCATGTTTTCACTAAAGGCACAATTTAATTACATTTTAGCTGGGAAGAGCATTTTGGGAAATTATATGTTCATTCAATAAATAGAGCGAATGAAGAGCAATATTTATTTTGCTTTGATTAACAAATTGGTGTTGTAGTTCTTTTTTTTAAACGATCACTTCTTCCTTGTCTCTTTGTGTCATTACGTGGTGTCTTTTCAATGTTCCATCCAAAAATCTAATTGAACTCTTGTGCTAGTTCTTCTAACATTGGACTTTAATCACCCCACAACCTAGCCTTTCAGTTTTAATGTTTATAAATAGTTTATTAATACAGTACATTTAAAATAATTTAACCAAACATCTTCTATTTGATTGTGTGAATCATGAATTAATTTCTTTGTCCTTAACAAAGCGTGATTAATACACGTTAGCCAACATATTGCGTATTCTATTAATAAAACCATCTGCGTTAAATATTAATGGTTTTGTAAAGAAAATAACAAGTTATTAAGCTTCTGATTAACAACTTATTAACCTTTTTAAATAAAAATGTCATCTATGTGTGGAAGATGAGTAGGTTACTTGCATGTTTAGTTGACTAGATGAATTCTTTCTTCGTAAATACAAAAGCCAGATAAAAAGGGCATAAATGTTTTCTGTATATAAAATTAGAAGCTTAAAGGTCGCAAAGAAAAATGCAGATAATCTAAAATTTCAAACATTCGCAAAAGAATAAAAATGTAGTAACAATTAAAGGGGTAATAATCAAATATCTGTCTGTTCTAAAGGGCTATTAGCACCATTTTTAAAAACACAAAATATATCTGAAGTCAAAGGACAAATACTTTGCTGTATTATGTTATATTTCTATAAATTCTGTAAGTCTTACAAAGGGCTGATTATTCAACAATGGCAAGAATGATAAGAGGAAATCATGGTCAGGATAATGCATTAAAGTTTGTAGTAATATATAGCAATAGTTCATTAAGGGGTTTGTAAATACAATTACAGTTTTGAATTTGAATTACAATACTTGTGATGCGGAACTTTGACAGCAGTTGCTACACTAGTTAACTGGAAGCACATTTTTTCAAGAAGAAGTTTTGTATGACATGTGAGTATAAATAGTTTAAATACGGGAAGCATCCACAGGGCTCTACATACTAGTCTCACTTAAAAAAATAAGAAAAAAAAGGGAAAACAGATGAAGATGAGGATTCAGCTCCAGTCTTGAGCAGAGATGCCAACTCATCAGGCTCTGGAAATGAACTGTCCCTTCAGTTTTCCTGTACTGCATCATGGCATCATGAGCTCTAGCTAGAGTTTGTGCTGTCTTTTAAAGTTCTTTTAATTTAATTCATATCTTTGTTAAACCATTTTTTCTTCTTTCTTTCTTTAACAACTTGAATCCATCAAAGTCCTGTGTTATAAAAGAAAACAACAATAGCCCTCTTTGTTTAAAGATCTCTGAGAGGATAAGCATGCTCAGGATAGTTGTTGTTTTTTTATTGCAAGTCTTATGATGGATTGATGCTCACTCAGCAGGGTGTCTTTGTTCACTTTTTATTCCAATGGCAAATTTCACCTTCATCGTCATTCTGCTGCCCCAGCTCACATTGGGCTCATATTCTTTGCAGTGTCTGCCATGGGATTTTTCACATGAAGTCACATATTCATTGAAAACAATTATCTTTGAACTTGCTTTTAGTGATGTTTGTCCTAATTACAGATCATTTTCTCTGTCAGCTTTCTACTTTTATTGCAGTTTTGCCCTGAATGTTGATCCTATTGAGGTTCAACCTTATTTTATTCACTGGTACACCCTTAAGACCTGGATTAATGAAATATTCCCTCATGTGTTTTTGCAGTTTCAAATGTGATTTTTTTTTCAAAAATAATTTTGCAGTATTATCCAATTGAATCAATCTCACACTCTATAATGCACAAAAGAACCTTTGGGCTGTCCCAATTACAATATTATGCTTGGAGTTTACATGTTTTTTAAAGACATATTTCTGGTGTCCTGCTTTAAATGGACTTTCTGAGAAGTGCTAAAACATAAAATCTCTTTGATAAAATCACGGTAAGAAATGTTTTGCAAAACTCAAATACTGTGATGACCAAAACTATTTTAATCTGCTCTTGAAGTCAGTGGATGGACATTGAACCTGAATACAAAGAAACGTGAACTGTCTAAAAAGCTAGAACAGCCCGATTACTGTGATCTGAATGAGAGACCTGCAGATACTGTACATACAGTATTACTAAACTTTGTAAGGAGAATTTGTTACATGTTTTCTTTGCAGAAGCAAAGCTACAGGTGGACTACGAGTAGAAAAGCTCAGGCCATGATACACTTGAAGAGAATCAGCATGGTCCTTAATCCTCAGCCACCTGCCGTTCACCAGAGTGCAGTGACTGCAGTGAGAATCACATTTCACAAGTCAAAGTGTATATAATCTATAAGATGAAAAACAGAGTTATACTGGCCTCTCTTTTCACCAGCAGGGGTCAGTGTTATTGCCTGTTGTTAATTGGCACCAGTGGGATGATCGTTCTTTATTTTTGTGGGAGTCAATGAGTGATAATGGAACCTGGGAGTTCAGGTCCAAGGACGATTGTTACAGTAGAAGGGCTGAATTGTAAACTTTCTATGACAGTAACATAAAACATAATCTGATTTGTAACCTTACCATCGTAATGGCAGTGATCAAAAAGGAAGTCCTGTTTTAATATGTATTCATGACAATCCAATTTTGTCTATGTAACCTCTGCCATTATCAGATGCTATTGTAGTTAGTTATTGTATTCATCATAAGACCGTATTTCTGGACTTTTCATTAAATAGAACTATAGATGTACAGTACGTAGTAATAATGGTCTCACGATCATTTTGCTGTTAGAATCCTTGTGAGAGCGACGCAGGATGCAATGGTTTCATATATTTCAGAAAACGTAATTATTTTTGCATCCTCAAATTATGTTTTCTGTTTTTAAAGTGAGAAAGATATGGCAATAATATGAAAATGACCATCTAAGAATGCAAAATAAAGGGCATACATACATGTAGCTTGTAGTAATGAGTGCTAAATAACATACAGTAGCTCATCATCTTATGCTGTCCTTTACAAATATAAATTACCATATGTGTTTTGTTTCTGTGGTCTTTGAAGGAATCTTGACAGTGTTTAAGATCTGTTAAAAACAGCTGCAACTGACTGAGCATTCTTTATGGGCTCTCTAACCATGTTTTCAATCTTAACCATTTTCAACAATGAAAGTGTTTGAGCTAAATAATGAACATGTATCCACTTCATGAATTTTGCCCCAGGCATCTATGCTTCCCACAGTGGGAAAGTTAAGGTTGAAAACTGATATAGACATACAAGACTGTTACATACCTGTCAGCAGGTACTCAAAATAATTGGGGAATTACTACCCTGGGATAGTAAGATTTATTTTTCTATTTGATACATATCTGAGATCACCAAGAATAAAGCAGTAGAATATTATATACTATGTGCTGTGAGATGTTTTTCCATGGAGTTACTGTAATGTAGGTACAGTACAGGACTATTGAAATTAAAATTAATGTACAAGTTTATCATTATTAATTATTTATTATATATATATTTATATATCATTCCTTTCTTAAGCTGACACCTTTATTCCAGTCAGCTTACATGCAAACCCATTACTGTGAACTGTGAAACTGTAAATAACAATGTAAAGTAGTATAAAATATACAGTAGTATAACATAATGCAAGTAGAATGACTTTACAAAGCAATGCAAGATAATGCAGTTAGAAATAAAATATTCAGTGTGTATCTACACTTTAGAAATACAAAGTGTATTTTCATCCCTAATTATGTATTATGCAAGGTTAACCAATTAGCCTGTTTGATTAAGATATATTGCAAGGTTGCGACATTACAGTAGAAAATCTTAGAACGTGTCCCCTTTTGCAGTCCTCATTACCTCCTGAGTATGGCATGACAAAAACTTTCACAAAACACGTGCCATAAGAAATATGTGCTTATGCATGTGACATTTGGATACATACATGACACTGTTGATAAAATGATTGCAACAAAATCAGGGCTCAGTGAAAAAGAGAAAAACAGGAACATTCCTGTTACTAGCAGGAATCTTCAGTCTATTACCAGCTGGATGCTCAGCCCAGAGCCGGTGCCTCTACTATGGTAACATCAGGACTCAACCTGGTGCCTCTATGTTAGGAGCATGGTAACTCAGTACAGTACTCAATACTCACCACATAGACACACAGCATGGACAACAAACTCCCAGATTTTGGAAAAGAATGATGGTTTCTGATTAATTTTAATTGTCTGTATTTTGTAGAGATTAGATGACTGAATGACTTTGTGTTCACTGAGACACTCTGAAACAGTCTGGGATTTTTAAAACTGCACTTAAATTGAGAAACATTAATGGAAAAATTCAACATCATGTGTTTGCTGAGTTGAAAATTAGAGGTGGGTGTTACAGTAAATGTGAAATACAGCTGTTCAGCATTCCTGCCAACAATCAGAATGTGTGAACAGCTGAACAATGTTACTGATTTGGTTGAAAGCATCATTTGGAATTAGGTTTTATAGTAAAGTGTTCTGGTGGCCATGGACTCATACTTTAAGTGGCGCCAGCAAGTGAAGCATGTGTATATACAGTAGGAGAAACTATGAAAGAAAGTGTGTTGGGGTACAGCACCATTTTGATGGCAGGAGCCTTATGGAGGTGGAGTAGGGAGGGATGAGGGATTGATAAATTTAGCAGATTGACTTGAAAATGGTAATCTTACTTCACAGAATTTTGGTAACCACATTTTGAGACTTGTGCTCTTATCTGATGTTCCAGCAAGACAAATATCAGTACAGTATAATTTCTTAATCCTTCAATGTGCAAATGTTTATTCTCACATGGCAAGGGTCACTTGAGTCTTTCTGCTTTAATCAGGGATCAGCATCACCAATTGGCTGATATTCCCATATCTTAACCCAAAGTAGGACCTGTTGAATGAGATGGGCAAATGCATATAACATATAGTACATTAACATCTACTGCTGCCAAATGAAGTGGCAGATCTGGCAGTAGCTTTAGAGATTAATTGGAAAAGTATCCCTGAGGTCCATGTGCAATGTTTTTGCTATGAAATGCAACAGTGTTTGTTTGAGCTAATGGAGGATACAACAATATTGTTCATTTATATTGGGGTCCCTGATTTGAATTTATTACGTGACCCACACATGTTTTTTATTAATGTCAGAGCTAAAACATACGGTGAAACCTGTGTTCAGTCTAATGTTTTATCCTGAATTGGTGTTGCGTTTTAAAAAATGTTTCAGTATCTATTTCCATAACACAAAAATAGCAAACTTCAAATATAAAATTGTCCTTTTGGGTTAAGACTGATACTATGAAGAGTTCGCACACAAAATACTACTATCATCAAATATGTTTTAACTTTGGAAATCTTGAATTGTGCCAATTTGATGTGAGTCATTGAGCTCTGTTTATCCAGTAATGAATTATATTCATCTTCATCTTATTCTTTCACTTGGCTTGAACTCAGTTTGACTATAGATAATTAAATTCCTTTGAATGTGCTTGTATTTTTCAGTCAGAAAGAATATATGTATATTATGCCTTGACATTTCCAGTTCTCAGTGAGACAATTTATAGGCCATTTGCTTTGAATACGTTTTTCAAAAGTTTTAAAAACCTTTTAGTTTACTGTCCTGTGGGGATGGTGAGGAAAGTAGAATGAAGGCTGGGGATCTGCCCGTGCAAAAAAGTCTTGGGCTTGTTTTCTTACTCTGGACAAACTAGAGGGCTGTGTTTCCACTGTGGAAGATAGGGATTTTTCTGTCACATTGTTTGTCTTCAAGGTAAATATCATGCTCAGTATTAGGGTGTGTTCGGTGTAGCACCACATTGATTAGAAGATGATATGGAGAAGAGAACAAAACATTACTGATCATCTAAGCAGCTCCACTTAGCCGCTTTCCTCCATTTCCAGATTTATGTACAAACAGGGATTTCAATAGTTGCGAGTAGAGCCTAAGTAGCCTAATCATAGGTCTGTAATTTAAGTTTAATTTGAAATGCTACATCCCTTGCAATGTAATATCACTTAAGCATTGCTGGATTTGTACTGCATGCCATTGTCTCTTTCACTATACTTCTAGAGCACTGGGCTAGTATGATACTTGTGCTTTGTATAATACCTGTAACAAGCTGTCTACCATATTGAAATGCTTGTGCAAATTTGAAAGCTACTGTTTAATCAGGCAATAAGAACACAGATGATGAACACATATTCACAGCAGGATCTCATTAATGGAATTTATTATAAATATCATCTTTTAAACCTATGTATTTTATATAATAGTGGAATTATAAGGAATATGGAGATGTTCCTCTTGGTATGCTACAGTATATTACAAACAGAGTTAGGTTATTACAATGTAATATCACATTATTTCGTGGTATGTAGCACTTGCAAATAATCATACATTAATTCCAAACAAGAGCATTCAGTTTATATTTTTGAAACAGCCCCTCTCTAATATTTTAATCTAAATTGAGGTTACATGCATACCCTTGTATAAAAACCAAATGGCTATAGGTACAGGATTTATAATTTATGAAAGCTAATGCATTATTGCTTTTTTTTATAAGATCAGTTTCCTCTTCGTGTATATTCTTTAAGAAGGGCTTAGAATAATATCTGTATTAAAATGAGTATTCTGAAAGTCATAACAGTTTCTTTTTGTATGTGTAAAATGATTTAAATCATACTTTAGGCTTACAGAATGGAGATTTAAATGTTAAATGGGGGTTGAAGTCTGCCTGAACTAATTTGTAGAGCTTTGCACCATGTTGACATTTAAATGTGATAAGAATAGAAAACTGTATGCCGACCTATTTTGAAGATGCTTTCTGAATACATTCACATCAGTTTCACTCTATAATTAATAAAAAAGAGCGGTTTTGCTCCAGATTTGATTATAATAGAACCTTATAAAGCTACAGGGAGAAAAATTGCTTGGAACGAATTAGAACGAAGTCAAGAGCACACCTGGGTTTGACAAAGATTGCATTTACTGACTGCTGTGCTATCATATTACAGAGAGCTCGACCAGCTTTTAGGAGCAGCTGTAAAAGAAGGGCCTGTTAAATCAGCATGCAAATAACAGCACATTGTTAACTTAATCAGATGCAGAAGAAAAGATGTGCCAGACCATGAGGATGATCTATAAACAAGTTCAGTCCACTGAGATGGTTGAGGCAGAAAGATTCAAAGGCTTTACCTATTGGGTGACGTCTCTGGCTCATGCATCTTTACCCCTAGGGTCTGGCTAACCTGCCCCAGTTGGTATTTTACCTCCTAAACATCCTGTCAAATAAGTTGGACAAGCAGTTTGCAAAGATATTGTTGTTGCTACGTCTTCTTCTGCCATCCGTTGAAATTTAAATAACATCACAGTTGTAGGATGATGTTGGGTTATTGCTTGTATGTTACAACATACAAGGTTGCCTACAGCACACATAACAGCTTGTACCTTTTAACCTTGTTATTTTTCATGTGATAATACACATACTCATTATTTGATGACTGTTACTGTATGTCTGCTCCATTATAAGCTTTCTTTACCTCTCTGATTTTCTCCAAATTGTTGTTTTCCTAGGTTTAGTTTGATATAACAGATATTATCTGTTACAGTTTATGTGTTCAAACAGTATAGATATATTTATCATTATTGCTTGAATAAGATATAGTGTATAAATATATAGTAAATATAATAACAAGAAGGAAGAAATGTTTTTAAATTGTTTGTATAGTCAGTTTAATCCATGTTGAAGTCCACGTGGTGTACTGTTAACAATGGTGGAATAATCCATAGATGTCATGGGCTGCATAACTCCATGCAGCCTTATGCATGTTGTTCCTTAAACAGCAAGTTTGACAAGGAGGTTGGGATGTCTGCAGAGTGCATACGAGTTTTTACCCTGATTTGAGAAACATTACATTTACTATTTCTACTATTTCTGTGTAAGACAACATAAAATCATCTAAGGAATATGAATTTGGTATGTGTAGTATGTGAGGCTACGGTGTGACTGTGTTTACAACATGACCTGTTCGCTGACCACTGTGACTGTGGTTTTACAGTATGTGTGCCATGAGCTGATAAACTACTGAAAACAGCTGGATCTACTCTTGAAGTAATGCTCTATATAAATAAAAAAGCCAGAGATCGCACCCTTTAGAAGTACACTGGGTAGAAAATCAGTAGCAATTTATTTCCTTTCCTTTTTATTGCCTTTTTAATGCAATAGTTAATGTCTTTTTTCTATAAGAGGATAAATATGTTGCCATTTTCAAGGTCATAAGGCTAGGAAATATAATAAAAACGCATACTCTCTGACAAAAAGGCAAAGGTAAGTGTAGAGAGACCTCAAGAATCTAATGCCTAAGCAAACATTGCTTCTTATCCAGCAATCTGGTAAGTTAGCTCATGAGTTGTTGTTTTTTTTTAACTGAGTGAAAAACTTTCTAAAACCCTTTATGGAAAAAAGTAACTTTCTAAGCCTATTTTAATTATATTAATCAAATAATGGTTAATGATGTCAGAAAATTAAAAGCAGTTGCTGTATATAAAAGAAAACCAAAAAGTGTTTAAAATTGTTTTTTTTTGTAAGCCTATAGATGTGACACATGCTACAGAAGCATATTTTGTTTTTTTCCTGTTTCTCTGAGTATTGGTGTTCAAAAACACAGGGACCTTTATTTTTTTAATGGCATGCACTCTACAAAGTATCTGAACCTTCAGAAGAGGTGGGGCACCATTTCCGATAAAGCACAATAAAGAAGCATGCACCCTGATATCAGAGTGCTCCCCCACCCTTTCTCTTGAGAACAACTTGCCAGCTGTATTTCCTTACTTCAGTTATTACCGTATACAATACACTATATCGAACGTTCACCAACTCTAAAGAGTAGACTTCTGAGTTCCCCTTTGTTATGATACAGTTATATTTTTTGTACAATGCAACAAATGCAAAAAACATGTCTCTTAGTGTAACTCTAAGATACAAACAATAGTGCTGGACCTGAAGAAAAAGAATACTATAAAGTGTGCTGAGAATGCAGTGCGTTTTCAGTCCTCTCTTACTTCCTGATTGGTTCGATAAGAATAGTTACTTAAACAGGATGTTCTCTTTCTTTGTAGTGCTCTTTGTGCATATATTGCATAATCACTACATCTGAATAAGTTTGACAGTTTCATCACATTGAAAATTGAGATTAGTTTAGAAAAAATAATTTGCTAAAACTTCACATTTGAATGCTTTAAAAAAGCCAAATTAACATGACACAACTGCTTCTGATTTAAAAACATGTGGTTCTTACCTGTTTGTTCACACCTTTCATAAAAATACAAATCAAAAGACATTGAAGAATCATTCGCTTAAAGGCTGCATAATCTAAAATAATTACATGACTTGCTTAACATGTTAATTCACATAATGAGCATCTCTAATTAGCTGTGTATTTGTTTAGCAAAAACTTCTACAGAATCTGTTTGTGAAAAGCCGGTAAATATGTTGAAGTAGCACAAGTTATGGTTTTTCCATAGTTCTCAGCCCTTGAAGGCACAATTTTAATTTCTATGTGTGCATACAAGCAACGGTAAACATTCATGAGTGTAAAGAATCTTTTTTTTTAATTAGCGGCACAACAATTAAAGGATTCACAAACTAAATTGAACCCTGTCTCTGTGCTTACTAGCTTGATTTTACCACCTGTCACAACAGCACTTTGTTCAAGCCATTATGCAAAATCATTACAGCAGTACCATCAAGAAAAGAAGAAAACAGCAATTATTTCTGATATTTGGTTATCTGGGGTTATATTGATATCAAGTTCAAAGAAGCTAACTTTTTAGAATCCTGAATAGGAACATCCTGTCCTATTTAGAATGTTCAGAAGTGGGGCGTTCTGATATTGCTTTATGCAGATATAAAAAAGCAGCAAAGAACTGAGTATTTGATTTGTGAAACACAGCCAATAAACAACAAAATACCTTTTATTTCACTGCAACACACACACCACAGATGTGTTTTTCCTGCCTTTCTGTGTTAAGCAGATTTTAAAGACATTTGGGCTAATTTGTATTATTTGTTTTGCTAGGTTAATGTGTATAATACAATTCCCATTGATTTTCTCAGAGTTAAATGATTAAATGATTTAACTTGCAAAGCAATAGTTAAGACATTATTTAGTGGCCTTTAGTGGTGTTAGTTGAGTCTCAGGTGATAGTAAGATTGTCACGTACTGTATATTACAGATATATGGTTAAATACAAGGAAAGGGATATGTTCAGAGAACAAACTGAAAAAGACATAGTAAATTCTAACTATAGTAAGAATAACAAAGTATCCAATGACAGAATTTTATTTTAAGGAATATCACTTACCAAAACAAAGTCTGGTTAGCAAATGTTAGAACAATCAATATTCACTGTGCATAACATAAAGGCAAAACCAATAAGAAGCAGTGCTTCCAAAACATTGTGACTATTGTACAATGCCTATAAACCCCACATCTGCTGAGCATAATAAGGCGAGTGTTTAGCATAAAGTAAAGCTTTGAGTCGAGCTGATGCTTACAGAACAATGAACTGTGGGAATGTGCTTGTTTCTCATCGATCTAGCACTGGCATCCATATAGCCTTTCAGACACAGGGATGAAAAGCTGCATTTTTTCCTTATAGTGATCTTTAGAGATGAGCTGAAAGGTGAACTACCTGTTGACAGTCTTCTTAAATTCTATCAATAACATATTGTTTAACATTGAGACTGGAAGTAAAAGAGCCAGTTGTTATTCAATAAGTGTATTATGAAGATATTTCTAACAGTTAAATACAATTCTGTGTTTGTCTTTTGCCTGTGGTCTGGATAGTATTATCAAATTTTGGAACCCCAGCCTTTTTTTATCAATTCACCTTTGACGTGTCTTTCAAAAAATCTGTTCTGCACGCAGCTTGTACATACTTAAATTTACAAAATTGCGTGAAGCAGAGACTAATCTGAATACATACTATATACAGTATACAATGTAAGTGTAAACACTGTACGTCGGTAGCAGCAATTACGGTATAAGTAATGGCATGATGTTTTTAGAGAATAAATTTTAGGTTGAAATGAAAATATTTCTTTAAAACAATTATACCCAACTGTTTGTGACTGTGCTTCTATTTTTTTCCACAAAGTAGCATGAAAGATACACAGCAAGAATTGACAATACTATTTTCATAGTATTCAGTGATTATTCAGCTACTTCTATCTATATACACTGTATGTTCTTAAATACTGTTACTTTTAGAAATACTGTGGATTTGAATGGAACCATAAGTATAAGCTTAATTACGGCATAATAACTAGTAAGTGTAGGCTAATTTAAAATGATTTTCTGAGTAACCATTGTTATTTAATGTTTTGCAAAATCTGATTTCAACTTTAGTCTCCAGTTTTTAAATTTTACATTTGATTATTTACCTTTAAAACTTTTATCCTGTTTCTTAATTCAACACAGCAAAAGCTAATTTAAGCTTAAAACAGAATGGTTCTTATTTCCGCTCGTCATTTAACATGAAATATGCTGGCAAATGTTCTTTTCAAAATAGTTAACTATGTACAACATATACAAAATGAAAGGCCATAGTTTAAAATATGTGCAATTTCTTGAAAAAATTAGCTGTTTGTTAATTAAGATGCAGAAAGGACTTAACAACTAGTGATTAAGGTTTAAGGTTTAAAGGGAGGTAGTGAGATGGAAAACAACACCCAAAATGTTCAAGTGATAGCTAAATCTCCAAAATAACCAGTAGGCATGTCACATGCCACATTTCACCATACTGCATTTCGGGAAAAACTAGACCTGAAAATGATTAATTGAAATGTATGAATGCAAGATAAAATAATTCGCAAGGCTGGTTTTCTTTTTAATTTCAACATCCAGTATGGTCTACTGGCCAATGACTACACAAAAAAAGAAACAAAACGCAGAAGTTTGTGTATGAGTGTGCACACACATCAATGCTGCTCTTGACTCAACAGGTTTCCCTGGTAACTGGACACTCTGAGAGCACCTCTTGAGAACACTCCTTTTAACAGGGAAACCTCAAGATTTAAGCACAGCATTGGTTGCATGTGACCTCTGGTGCACATTTATCATTTTGGATTGTCATTATGAAGAAAAAAGAAATGTATTGAGCAACAGCGTATTTATGTTTGGATTTGGATTTCTGTTATTAAATAAAATGAAAAGTGAAAGGATTAGGGCTACTGGCAATAACTGCAGCATAAGAGCACTTGAGACAGTCTTCTGTCCAATTGTGCTACTTTGTGGATAGATCTACAGTAGTACAGTACAACAAGAATGTTCCAATGCTGGATTTCTGTCTGCAGTGACTCTCCTATTATACAGTACATAATAAAATAATAAAGAGAGAGAATTTAAACATTTTTATGCTTGGGGGACCACGTTTCCAACCATTTTTCGCGCTAATTGTTCCTCAGTTTAATCTACCAGCAAATCAAAATATGAAATTCTTGCAAAAACGTGCTGCTTAAAATGGTAAAATATCAGGGCAGTAAGACAAAAGATCTTGACAAATGTGTTGTCAGAGCAAATCCCTTAATGAAGCCTTGTGTGTTTTGGACAATCTCTGAGTTGAAAACTGCTCATCTAGAGTACCGTGACTTGGTTATTTCACTGACTAGGCTGTTTTATTGTGCTCTACAGAGATACTACGTGGCTGTAAAAGCAAATTTCAGTACACTCCATATACATTACAGTGTATATTCTATAGACTCTAAGGTATGTATTCATAAAATGTTAAAGACATGATTGAAATCTTCAGTATGTATCGCATTGTTGTGCTAGCTAATTGATCGTGTTTGGAATTCATTGATGGTTTAAAGCAATTGAATTTGAATTCTATACACTTAATAGTAATTAACGATTGACTTATAAGTAATAATGATTTTCCTCATAGTAATTAATGAGGTATTGCATTGCAATTAGTCTATAATATCTGGTGAATAAATAGATTGCAAAACAAATTTTTTTTGCTATGATTTAGGAACTTATGAAGCCACACACCCTTTCTTTTGGCCATTGTTAATAACAAAAAGGCAGGTACAGTTCAGGTTGTCCTACTATTAGTACATAAGAATTCAGGAAACCATTACATCAAATCCAGTTTATTTTTCATCATGAAATATATAGCTTACATTTTACATAGTCTACAGATGGTTATCATAAACATGCATTCAACCCACATGCATTTGAACCTATGCAGCCTAAAGCTTAAGACTTACTTCAGAAACCCAATCCAATACCTGTCACCAACAATTAGATTTTGCTTTTTTAAGAATTAACACTGAATTGAATAGATTTAATGTTTAGAAAACATTATAGAAAACAAATAAAGAACATTTGATCTTTCCTACACTCTGCTTGTACCACATAGCGTAGACTTTAGAATATGTATATACTGTATACATAAATAAAAATGTGTGCATCTGTATCTATATATGTGTAATGTATAATTACTGGTTAAGCTGTGGGCTGGTTTACAATTTGCAAAATCAGGTTGTATGTCACGTTGCTTGGAACGGTAAATATTAACCACAAACTGTAAGAAAGTACCACATATCTAACTGAGAAAGTGTAATAGGAAGTCCTGGTGGCTTTAAGAAACTTCATTTGAGCTGTGATATTTATAAAAGTGCATTGTTAACACTAAGTAAATGTTACATGTGACAGGCAGAATGAGACATGAGAAAAAAGCTTCAATAAATACTTGCTGTTGCCTTGTCGAAAACATTTTGGGGGTTGAAGGTACTGAAGGAATCCATCAGCATTGTGGCCTACAAATGCTTCACAGGAGCACTAAGATGAAAATGATTAAATGGGTTCTATACAGGAAGGTAAGCTTGTGAACACTACTAACTGAAAATTTTGGAACTGCAGAAAGGTATTTTCGCTGATTACAGTTGGTAGTTATCTTTGTCTGAAGCTACTGCATTAGATCTGCAAACAGTTTCCAGAAAATGTGCTGGTAGTGTAATGAAACACACAGTACAACGGCAATACAGTCTGGTATTTTCTTTCTTTTTTCACTTGCAAATGTTGAAACACCTAAGCAGAACCTCTCTTTCACAATTGATCTCTTGGTGGTTTTTCTTTCATTATGAAAGATGAAATCGCAGTGTGATGGAACCTTTATGTTTCAACTAATTGTTCTTATTGCTGTGCTAGCTCAAGTGGACACACGTCAATTGAATGGATTTTTTTTTATTTTTATCAGAATCTCAGGTTATTATCAGATAAATTGCTAACTGAAAATGTGGAACTGAATTATGCAGATAAAAGTATTTAGATTTTATTTTTCTTTGTTTCGTTATAGATAAGGTGCATAATGCAATGGTCCTGTGTCTGATAATAGTATACTGAACACCAAATTATGGTTTTTAAAACTATGTATTGCAATTAGAATAGTATTTTACACTGAAAATATTGCTCCCGTCATCAGTTATATGTATTTAGGTAGAATTATATTAGAGGGTGATATCTAAAATCTGCATGTCAGATGTTTTAACCATTCTGTGTCCTTTATAATTGGGCAAATGCTTTAAATGTCTTTTCTTTAAAAAGATAGCACTTTAATGCCGTTCATTTGCATATGTGTTATTATAAACGACATCCAAAAAATGCACAGTCCTACAACAAATTTATCCTTCTGTGTTATTTCATTAATCCACCATTTATCTTGCCTTTTTGTATTTTAGAAGATAAAGCAGAAGATTAAATGGAAGGAAATGGCAAACTGCTATCTATAGATGAGCACCCCCTCACCAGCTTTCTTAAGTCACAGATTTGTATTGCAAATAACAACTACCATCCAAAGAATATCAAGCTGTTTCAGAACATTTGATTTTCTGTATATAGCCTTAGCTGTGTAAAATATGTTGGGAAGCCAAGCAGGGCTATGAATTATGGGTAACTGTACCTTCTTATTGTCAGGTTCTTTTTTCTTTCCTTGCTAAAGCAATTGAGGAATTTAAAAAATTAGCTAGATTTCCTTAATGACTACTATAGCTGACAGCAGCATCCAGTAAAGAGGTCTCAACAACCCATGACACTTAGCCTGAGATATTATGTTCCTGGACCTCTAGAAGAAGACATTTCTTACAGCCAGGTATCCTATTAATTTTCATGTAGAACAAGCTTTGTTTTCCTTTCCTGATCAAGTTGTACAGTTCTTATGTATTTCCTACCATTTCCCATTTTTATTACATGGACATAAAAGACTGGCATTCCTCCATGAATACAAATAACTGAAAGTAGAAGAATATTAAAGCTAATCTACAATGTAAGATTATTCCTAAATGTTTTCCTTTAGATCATTTAAAATAGTTAATGTCATCTATATATTTCTGGTAATGAATAATTCACTTACTTTCATTAAAAAAGCTAAGTATATAGTAAATATTTGCAAGCGTCTCTGGTGCTTAATTCACGTTATTATACAGTACATGATTTTCTATCAGTATAATGTAGAGAGAGAGACTCCGCTAACAACAGGCCACTCCTAAGTTTATAAATGGCATGTCAGCAAATAAACTTTCCATTCCTGCCTACTACAGAAATGTTTATGATGTAATTTGTTTGGATGCAAAATTCTTACCCCTGTTGATTACCAAAAGATAAAAACTACTTGCTTCAGCATGCCAAAGGTCTAGGCTAAAATGTGTGCCTGAAAAGCCTTGGTTTATTTTTGCAATAATATTTATAGCTGTGAAGTGACCCTGAAAACGGCTTAGCAGACTTGTCTGGTGTTTTACAGCATGGTGTGGTCCGCTCCTTCATTCTGTGACTTTAATAAACATTTTGAGATAGGAAATTTGCAAAATGGCATATTTTTTGTTGGTGAGAATAAACTTTACTGTAAATCATTGCTTATGCTCCACTTTAAATGTATTAAATACTGTTTCTGTGGGTGAACATCGACTCTTGTGTTGATCTGTTACTTGTAAAAAGGTGTATTTATGCCAGAGGCTGTGTATTTTTTGCTTTGTCTTCATCAAGTACCCTGAGGCATGTTTAAAAAGACCCTTTTTAGGATGTTTAGTGATCCCATGACGCGAGAACCTTAACTGTCATAATGACACAGACAAACCACACTCATTCAAATACATTGCTGTCTAGTCAATGGTACTTTGTAGTACTGTACAGTGGGAAAGTCTCACCAAGCTGCTGGTCACAATTCTCCTTAAAATTTAATATACCTCGTTAATGCTTAGTTGCAAACACTGAAGGATTTTTATGATTATAATCATGTGTTATAGCACCTAGTACTGTTACTAGGCAGCATACTAAGCAGCTTAATGAGATATTATAGCACTTTTTGTTGACTAAAGCAAAACTCAGTTCATTGTTTCCAAAGCTTGACCCTCAGTTGTACAGAACAGAGCATTATCCAGCATAAGAGTGGGAATATTATTTCACATTCTTGTAAATCGCAATAAAGGTTTGTCCATTTGTAATATTCTTCAGTTGTTTATAGCTGAAAACTGTTATTACTCTACTGACACATATTATACACACCTACAGTAAGTCTCAGTGAGAAAAATGTTTTATTTGTCTTTCATTTATATTGATCCCTTTCAAATATATAGTGTTTTTTACTTTAAATGAAAAATATGCTTACACATGTCTTTTAGCACTAAGATAAGAACATGTTTACTTGTGTAACCCCTTGGTTTTAAGTGGTATTGTTAATGTTGTAATTGTTATATACATGCAGTTAAATAACAACAGTATTGCTCTGTTTCATTAAGGCGTGTAATTGAAAGTATTCTGATCTGTTGGTCGAAGTATTTTAATTATGCTGTACTCAGCATGCTTACAGTACAATTATTCCTTCTAAAATTGCATTACAATTGTCTCATGTACTTGAAGATATATATATTTTTTAATTTGCCATAATTTCAAGCTGTTTTATTTGAATATCTGTCATACTGTAAAATTAGCTTAGTACTAGATTGTTGATGTATTAATGCACCATCAAATAGCACAAGATGTGGTGTTAGATGCTGTAAGTTCTTTTATATTTATGTATGACATTGAATTTGGCTTTTCTTGTCCTTTCAGGATGGAGGAAACTAGTTTGTGCCTTGGTGTGTCTTCAGCAGTGCCTGAAGCTGATGCCCATCTTAGCAACACTGTACTCAATGGCCAGTATCCTATAAGCCAGAAACTCCACCAGTTAACAGCACAGCTTGGCCATGCCTTTCCGGATCTTCAGAATAGACAGATTCCTGAAGAGAAAGCTGCTACTCCACTAGATGAAAAGAGTCACATGGCTTTGGCCAGCCAACCATTAAGCAGTCAGATGGCCTTGCTTGCCAACCAGCTCAACCGAGACATTGATACTAGTCTTAGCATGAATGGCAGGGTGGATCTGCAGCAATTTTTGAATGGACAGAATCTGGGCATCATGTCTCAGATGAACGACATTGAAGATGATGCCCGAAAGAACAGAAAATACCCATGCCCCCTTTGTGGAAAGCGATTTCGTTTTAACAGCATCCTGTCACTGCACATGAGAACCCACACTGGGGAGAAGCCTTTCAAATGCCCGTATTGTGACCACAGGGCTGCTCAGAAGGGCAATCTGAAGATCCATCTTCGCACACACAAACTGGGCAATCTTGGGAAAGGCCGTGGCCGAGTCCGCGAGGAGAACCGTCTTTTGCATGAGCTTGAGGAGAGAGCCATCCTGAGGGATAAGCAGATGAAAAGCAGCCTTCTGCAGCCTAGGCTGGATATAAAACAGCAGCCTCAGCCTCTCCAGCACCAGCACCTGCCCATGCAAACTCAGCAGCAACAACAGGCGCCCGCCACTGCTAGTGGTCTACTCACTCCCACCGGCCACAGCACTCCAGAGACTCTGTCTCAGCCATCACCCTCTCCCAAGCCAGCCAGCGCACAGGAGGAGCAGGCAGCCCCTCCCTCAGGCTTCCGCTGCACATTTTGCAAAGGGAAGTTCAAGAAACGTGAGGAGCTGGACCGCCACATCCGGATACTGCACAAGCCCTACAAGTGCACACTCTGTGACTTTGCGGCTTCTCAGGAGGAGGATCTCATCAGCCACGTGGAGAAGGCCCACATCACTGCTGAGTCAGCCCAGGGTCAAGGTTCTAGTGGCAATGGCGAGAAACCAGCCAGTGAGTTCAGATGTGAGGTTTGTGGCCAGGTCTTCAGCCAGGCCTGGTTCTTGAAGGGCCACATGAGGAAGCACAAAGATTCCTTTGAGCACTGCTGCCAGATCTGTGGGAGGCGCTTCAAAGAGCCCTGGTTCTTGAAAAACCACATGAAAGTCCACCTGAATAAACTATCAATTAAAAATAAATCCCCCTCGGATTCTGAAGTGCCCATAAGCATGAACAACATGGCACATGAAGCCCATGCAAACTTGTACTCCCGATACATTTCATGCTTGCAAAGTGGATTCCTTTCACCTGATAAGGCAGGTTTATCCGATCAAAACCAGATGCTCACTAAGGCCGGGATTGCAATGAAAGAAAAAGAAATGCTTGGAAAACTGTTGGCACCAGTTGCTAGCATGGGCCATAATTTGCCTGAAGGAGAGAAACGGTCTTTGCTGGGCTGCTTGAATCTGGTGCCTCCTCTCAAGTCAAGTTGTATGGAACGCTTGCAAGCAGCAGCTAAAGTGGCAGAAATGGACCCCCTGAATAGCTATCAGGCCTGGCAAGTTATGGCCAGGGGAATGGCTATGGATCAAGCTTTTCTGCCTAAAGAGCAGCACCAAGTGCCACACAGTCAGGAAGAGGCCATGGTCAATGCAGGCCTAGTCTTTGCTAAAGAGAAGCATGAGTACCTTGTTGTGGCTGCTGATGGTTCCAAGCAGAAGCTGCATGCTGAATCTGTGCAGTGTACAAAAAGCAGCAACCTTGTCTCTTGCAAAGATGATACCTACGACAACAGTAGAGAGTTCATGTCCCACAACATTGGTCAAAGCCTTGAATACATGAAGGAAAAGCCTACTGAATGCCCTGATTGTGGAAGGGTTTTTAGAACTTACCATCAAGTGGTTGTCCATTCCCGTGTGCACACGAGGGACCGCAAGCAGGGAGAAGAGGGGATCCATGGCTGTCTGGATGAGCGCCGGGGTTCTGCAAGTGACCCGGAGTCGCAGTCCATCAGTAGGTCAACAACCCCTGGCTCTTCAAACATCACTGAAGAAAGTGGAGCTGGAGGAGGTCTCTCGCAAACAGGCAGTGCCCAAGAAGACAGCCCCCATCCTTCCTCTCCTTCCTCAGGTAAGAAGTTCCTATTCCTAGCAGACCCACTTTGCATCTTCTTATCAACACTCTTTGGTGTTCAGTGACAGTAAAACAAAATATAACCATAATATCAGAAATGGTTAAGGATTGAATGATCTGTTCATATTTGGGAAGTTTCTGGATCTTATAAACCATTTTTGTAGCATGCAGAATTTGAAAAAATTGATGCTATCTTAAAGTATGACAGTTCCAGTCCACATGTACTTTTAATTGCAAGTGGGTTTGAAGCCATCCAATTCTATAAATTTCCTCTATTCTAATTAGGACATGTACAAAATGCAAAAAAAAAAAAGGATAATGTCTATGAAGAACTAAAAAACAGCTTTAAAATATAGGTGGAAATATATTTTCTTTAAACTGGTTTCATATTTTAATAAACTATGGAATGGCCAAATCTCCTTTTAAAAGAAAGGGACTGAATTACTTCATTGTATAATGTGACTTTTACAGTAAGTCACATAGGATATCATGGTGATATCACAGTTAGTGCTGCAGCCTCACAGCTCCAAAGTCCTACAGTAAGTTTGATTCTGGGCTCAGGAATCTTCCTATATGGAGTTTAGTTGTCCCTATGTTTTGTGTATGTTTTTGTCGGAAGGATCATTTTCCTTCCACTTCCCCAAGACATATTGGCTAGGTTTGATTGGCTGTTCTAAATTGTCCCTTTCTTTGTTGCTCTATGATGGACTTGCATTCGGTCCCAAGAGAGAGCTGCCTTGTGCTCTCTGTCCTACCTTGTGCTCAGTGTTTCCCTGATAGGTTTGGGCTTGCAGTGACCCTCACCAGGATAAGCAGCTCACTGATAATGGATGTATGGGTAAGTTTTTTAGCACTACCTGTGCTAAATGTGCCAAACACCAGTCAATTAATCAATCCAACAAAATGGCTCAAGAATAATATCGATGGTTTATTCTGAACTGTGCGCTTTTGTGCTTATTCAGAACTGTGCCTTTTTGAGTTGTATTCTTTAATTTTCAACAGCAAAATGAAGACATGATGGTAATGTGAATGTAAGCATGATTGTCATGCGGTTTCGTGTACAACTAAATTATTTCTGGGAGTAAATTCTTTCAGTTCTATTTTAGTGTAGAAACATCAATATTCTGGGCATCATTGTAAGCCAAGCAATTCCAATTTAACAATTTGTATACCTAAATTTACGCATGTGCAGCATGAAATAAGCATGCAAACTATGGAAACATCTGAATTCATGTAACATCACTGGTTTTCCTTAGCACCTAATCTCTGAATGCACTTTGGGAAAAATAGCCAGTACTTGGTTCAATGCATCGACTTGCTCCAGTTGTTTCCTGAAGACCCAGCCACCCATACAGTGAAAAGGGCTTCACCTGGGTTTCTTTTGGTACCTCTTTTTGCTTCACTCAGCTTCAACAGATTGCCAGTGACATGAATAAATCTGTTAATTATAAGGTGAATTTACCGTCAGTGGTTGTTATATAACTGCCAAAGGACTACAAAGGGGCCCTGTAAGATTTAAGCAAACCAATTCAATTCCTTGTGAAGAAAGAAAATCGGTGCAGCATTTGTTAAGCAAAACACTTAAAATCCATGCTGTGCATTCCGCACATTCTCATGATACTTAATGCCTCTGTTCAAATACCCATGAAACACTCTGTCTACTTCCAAAGTCACAGCTTTCTTTACAGGATACTACTTACAGGACCAGAAGATGGAATGTGAATAAAGAATATAGCAGCAACAAGACAGACTATTATTAATTCAAATATTAAAGACTGTGAACCTACTACTGCAGAAAGACCAAAAGCTTAATAGATAAAGTGTATATTTACTAGTTTTTAAAGAGGCTGTTGCTAATGATTATAGAACTTTTAAAGGTAACTTTCTCAGTCCTCAGGGTAACTGTCTAAGGCTAAGTAGCTTGCTTATTAATTGGGTCATGACTATGTGATAATCAGTTTGTTTAAGCTAAACAAGACACTAATTAAAGATATACAGTACATATAAAGCAGGTCAAAATTTTTTAAAATGCATTTGCAGAGTAAAATATGCTTTTAAGTTGTAGGCTTAGCTCTAAGCAACTTAATTTCATCAGTACAGAAGAAATTGTTTATTTATTTACAGTACCAGCTAGTTATATTTCTTATCTGCTCCATGTAGTGCAATGGTTTTAAACATGGGATTGGCTATGTTTATTTTAATCTAAGAAATAATAACAGACAACCCCCACCCCAATTAGGAATTAATGAAAATGAAACAGAGATAAAAACCTCTAGAACTGTTTTCTAATACAGACTATTAAATGAAAATACCATTTAAGGGAGAGTCAGGGATACGTGCTACGGAAGTCATTATCTTCAGAATTATATAGCAGGAAGTTTTTTTTCTTCATAAAATCACAAACATAGCTTGTAGCACTTAGGATTCTGCTCTTCATTATAATTCTACTCAGCATACTATAAGACATTTTAAAAGTGTTAAATTCAGTATACTTGGAGTGTAATTTTCTTGAGTAGCTAACTCAAAGAAAATCTACAAAAATCACAATTCTCTACTGTGTGGTTCACCAACAAAAATATCCTGTAGATTAGGAAACAAAAACTAAATGAAAAATGGAAACAACTGCACTCCAAATTCTTTGACAGCTTTTTTCTAGAATAACCAGTTAGAAATCTATATTTTAAAGTGCTTCATTAGGTTTCTTAGGTAGATTCTTTCAATGCTTAAAAGAGCAAAGAGATTGATTGTAGTACCAAGATGAAACCCGTCTGTTTATCTACAGTTCAGGTAGTGCTGATGGGCAAAATGCCAGTTTTTGCCCACACAGTTCTGTTAATGTGCCTTAAAGTTGACCTTGAGGGCTTGCCCTCTGTTGGGGGAAAAAGCTAGCCCAATCTCTTTGCTTAATTCATTCACAGAATAAAGGCTACACATCATGCAGAATTAAGAGCTGACATGGAGATTGGTGCTCATGAGGCTAAATAAATTCATTCTACCCAGCATTACACCTGCAATTTCCAGGTGAATAATGTAGGTATCTGTACCAAGGGCTTGACTTTAAAGTAGATAAGCACACAAAAAAGTGAAACACTCATTGCTAAAGATTATGATGCATTACATTCCCCAAAGAGTAAATGTGCTGCATACTATAATTATCCATTTAAAAAAGATACAGACAAATTCATGCATGGAACATCCTGCTAACTGTAAAATAAAGGTATTCACTATCTCAATCTTGTACTATACTAGGCAAATGGAAATATAAAACAGAAAATATGTCTGTGAAAAGCAGTTCTTGCTGACATACAGCGCCACTTAGGAAACTTGTTAAAACAGTATTTTTTTCTTCACAAACAGCATGCGTCTGACAATGCCTCTGTAACCTCTTTCACATTTAAAAATGCACTTTTTTCTTAGCCCAGAGAAAGCTGATTTATTTTGCATATCTGTTGTATAAATAACCCCTTGTCTCTGTGACAGAATTAAACTTAAATTACAAGAATGATCAATAATATTTCAGCAGTGAAAAAAAAACAAAGGTCAATGTTAACACCCTTATTTCATTAACATCTTTTTTAAAAAAAAGGTGAAATCACTACTTTTTAAAAATGTCCTTTAAAGACCTTTCTACTTTGCGCATAGTAATAAGTATTAAATATAATTCTTTTTCAATAGACATTTCAGATCCTCTTCCCTCAGCTTCTTATTACGTTCCTTTTACTTTTTTTCCTACAAGATTGGTTTGGCTAGGAAGACACTTGTAATTTCAGATTCTCCACAATGAATTCCACTTTATAAACAAGGGTTCCAAACTTGATAGTATTTCTGAATACATTATGAAACCTTTTCAGAAGGGTGCTGCTCAGAACGGATCTGAGAAGACGACTTACAATGAATGGCAGGACTGAAGCCATTGTGACCTGATGTAATACTTTGTAAAGGGGGATTGAGAACTGAGGAGCTATTTAAAACGTCTTGCTCACTCTGAACAGAGGAGTGAGGTCAACTTTGCAATCAAACAGTTATGGCAAAGATGTGTGACAATTGCTGGCAGGGCGAAGCATGGCATGCATCTGTTTGTTGTGCTAGTAAAAGGATGTTTGAATCAGTGAACATGTGAAAATGACACCAGTGAACCAGAAAATGTGTTTGTGTTGCATCTCTCCTGACTGCTGAGAACCAAAATCAAGATCAACCGCTGTACCCAGGACCTTTGACTTGCAGAAAGCTTTTTGAAATGGGGATAAACTAGATCCTTTGCTGCCCACTTACACTATTACCATGTGACTGTGCAGCATTTTCCTCTGTATTTAAATAATTTCAAGTGAAAAAAAAAACAACATTTTGCACGACAATATATGTATTCCCTTACAGCTAATATACACATTTGTTTTATGTGTACTGTATATTACAAATTAAAATCCTTTCAAATTAAGATCTGTTTTGTCCCTAGCAGCTTAGTTTTAAGGCAACAACAAATTTGATTATGTGATTACATGATTGCAAAAAGGTAACTAAACAAGTGGACAGTTGTTACTCTGTAATTACTATGTAATTAAAGCAACATGACCAGAGGTGTATGTGATATACAGTAATTACATGATATCAACAGGACTTAAATACCTTTACTTTAATATTGACAAATGATTGGCTAACATGATCTCTACCCACATTGAACAAACACTGTTATAGCTGAAAGGGTATTTTTTTAGAATATTGTTAGGGTTTCTGGTGGGATTTTCAGTATGCAAAAGTAAAATAAAACTAAGAAGCAGTCCTTATTTATTTTTTAAAAAGGCTTTCCTTCGTTATCCTATGAGTTTGAAAACATGTTTTAAAAAACACATCAGTTTTCCCCAAGCAGAAAGACTACAGTACATTCAGATACACCCTTAAGTAAAATGGAATAAGGTCAGAAATAGCATTTTTGAAAAGATTTAGTGTCCAAACGATAATAAACTAGTACCTGATGGAATGATCAGAGAGTTAGTTTGACGTATGGATTCGCTAAAAGTGATTTTTCCGCTTGCAGTGTTTTGTGTCAACTTTGAAATGAGGACAACCTTTTCTGTATATTTTTTGCTGCTAATTAGGAGGATATCTGTATGAATTATGTCAGTGTCTCTCTTATAATTGACTTCCATTACTGCTTTAGAATTTGAAAACCCAGCATTTACTAACCTGTGATTTACACACTGCTTTGAAGCCTTTCGCTTCAATATGTCATTTTTTTGTCATAAAATTCTAAAAGATTTCTTTTCATATTAATAAAATTTATTACCGAGCCACATAGGTCAGAAATATGAGGTATTTAATTTTTAAAAGTCCTGCTTCGGTGCTAATTGTCAGTGTGCAATACTGATTGACAAGTCCTGGATAAATGTAGAATTTATAAATGCCTCACTATGAATAACTACAATAAAAGGGTTATTTTTTCCTCCTTTTAGAGCATTAATGTGGTTGTGCTTTATAAGGAAAGTGATTCATTCAATTTGTAAATATTACCTGTAATCTCAATTTCTTTTAAGGTAATTGCATTTGAATATTCTAGAAATTCTGACATTATTTGTATCAAACTGCTAAGTGTTGTTATTTTTATACAACCCTGAGTGATTATTACAGGACAAGATTCATGAAACATTATCATTCTGTTCAATGTCATAATGATCACATTAGGATTCCCAGCTTTGATATAGAAGTGATGCAGAAAAAATACACTGTGCGTGTAAACTGCAGGCATCAAACATATGAAGGTTTTTAATTCCCCATATTTGCCAAAACATTGCTTACCTTTCTCCTGAACAAGCTTCCTTGGCACTGTAATGCAGTTTTTAGTCTCTCAGTTTCTGTTTTATGTTTTTATAATTAAAACATAATATTTATCTTTCCATAACAGAAGGCTGCCTTCCTAGGTAGATAGGCTATTTGAATTTTAATATTTTAAGTACATGAACATAATATCTCTTTGACTGTTCAAGAAAGCACCATTCCTAAGGTGGAGGTGTTTTGTATTTGAAGTTCTCATGTACATATGTCCTGCTCAGTGAAACAATTATAGGGGAGTGGGTTTGAAGTGAGAAGCAGTTAATGGTCTTCTTCGAAGCACTGGTCCAGATTTCTGAAATGACATATACCATACAGTACATGTGCCATTCAAAACGCAACAGAGCATCTGAACGTATAAAGCTATAAACATATGACTTCAGACAGTGTCTGGGCTTCAGGGTCCGGCACACTTTGATGTAACATTCATCAACGGTACTGTATGTCTGACATCCAAATATGTGTAAACTCCCTTTTTTTATTGTTGTTGCCCTTGTTGCTGCATATTTCCCTTGGCCATCCTGTAATGTAGAATTCTTCTCAAATAAAGGGTATATTTAAATAAATTATGCTGACATAAGAATGTGTAGTTCTGTGCACTGTTTGAACAAGTTAAGTTGAGGGATGATTGAGGTTGTTCCCATGTGAAAGAGCAACTGAATACATTGACCTTTGGTTCATTAAATATGGAAGACCAGCCATATGATACCATGACAGAAGAATTGCTTAACACACAGGACAGCATGGGCCCAGGAATGCAAACTAAGGACACGAAAACATGAAAAGAGATTTTCTTTTAAAAATCGATTCTAACATGAATGTAGATGCATATTAAATCAGCTGTAGTAGTTTTTTTTTTGGTAGCCTTCTAACGTAGGCTGGAGCATATTCATTACTCAGCTATGTTCTTCCATTCCATACTTGTGCCTAACCCTATTGACAGACTACATAAAAAAACCTTTTGTGCAAGCATCACAGCTTTGACATGAGGCAGATAATGACATGAAAAGTTTGCTTCAGTTTTAGCGATAGTCATCTCCTAATCAAAGAGCAAAAAAACGGGGAAAAAATTTTAAGTCCAAGGATTAAGATCTCCATTTTTTTGCTTGTGCATTCCAATTGTTCTTAAAATATTTGGCAATGTCAATTAGTAACTGAGCAGAGCTAGCTGATGAACACAATTTTCCACTAGACTGAGCACCCTATTGTTGTCGAGCTAACAGCAGATTTCTGAGGTCATTATCATTCCCTGTTAGCTCTGCCCAGCTGCTCCACTCGGCTCTAGCCAAACTTTACACCGCGGCTCAGGGTAGCAGGCAGCAACAGGGGGCTGGGAAGGGAGGAGTGAGAAGCTGGCTTAACACTCAGAGAGGGAGAGAGAGAGATGAAGAGAGAAAGACAGAGAGAGAAACCATTACTTCTTGCAGCAGGAAACAGAAAGTAAAAACTTTCTAAGATATTACAGCAGGAAAATCCGCTTTCTAGGCTGACTTCCTGCTGGCTTAGCCAGCCATTTCCCCTAAAGGACCTTTGCTTGCAAGTTGGGAAGGCACCGGCTAGCTGAATAGACCACAGCAAATTGAAGTTATGTAATTTCCACCACAAATATGTTCAAAGGCTTTGGGGGGTAGAGAGATGAGGGGGCAGACTGTCAGGAGATTAAGAGCAGAAAATTAGCTCATTCACAGCTTTTTCCTTTCTTTGTGTGTCTTTTTTTTCTAATTTTTGAAGAAAAAAGAAATATAAACTAATATCTTTAACAGGCTTTGATTCCGGGATTTATAATCGACATGTAAAAATATTTACCTTTGCACACCAAGACAAGGAATCATTACTTTCATACACACCTTTTGATGTGCTGTAGATTTTTTTAGTTTAGATTTATAATACCATTTCAAAGTCTTGATTAGAGTCAATGATGTCTGTAAGAAGCTGAAAACTCACTTGAGCCAAAAATAAACAGTTGAATTTAGACTTTCTGATTAGATTGATTAGACTTTCTAGACATATAGCAAATGCCAATTGTGCATGTTTAAGAAATAACTTTGTACTTTTTAAAATAATATGTCGTTTTACTGATATTGTGTATTCATGTACTATATCATAGCTCTGCTGAGTGAGTAATCTGAATGGAATTCTACCCATCACTTGTATTGGTTAAAATAATTATGCAATAATGTAATAAAATGGCTTACCATATAGAATAATACATATACTTATTTATTTAATGTTTATATTTTTACAAAGTTGATAGATTTTATACATGTATTTTAATTTTTTATATGAAAAAAATATTTTCTCATACTCTTGTTATATGGTTAGCAATCCCTTCTGTGGATAAATTCAGATGTAAAAAAAACTCTTATCAGAACTCATGTTCAATTGCTAACCATGTTTTTGCCATTAAGCACATCTTTCAATACTTTGTTTAAATCTTTTGGCTACTTTAAAATAACACTTTAGAATGCTGCATTATTTTAAGGGGCATGGTTTAAATTTTCATTTAATAAGATTTTGTATTGCTCAGAATAATTTGCATTATTATGAATTATATATTGAGTCCATGCATTTTAAATCTAAATATAAAAGCCTGCTCTTAAATATTATGAAAATGGGACAGCTTTTCTACCTTCATGACAATATATTTGTCAGTTTTTATTACATGTGCAAAGGGAGATGCACACATCTATAATATTTTTTTCTCATAAACTATATGTATTTTTCCATACGAACTATTGTTCCTATGGAACTGGATAACCCAAGAGTTTGGGCTCCTTTACTATGCTACAGTGACTTCTACTAAGATGGTCATTCCCTGAGGCCTTGGTTGGGAACAGTCTAAAATGGTTGCCTTTGGTTTGCCTTGGTGAAAAGAGAGAATTGAATTTGGCACTCAAAGCAGGAAACTTATCTCAGAACAGGGGAAATCAAACAGAACACCCTGAACCCTTTTTTTTAAAGAAAAAAACAACAACATTTGAGCAAAAACGTACTCTTCATGCTGGATTCAATACTTAGAGCCACTCGAGTGTTCAGATTTTGCCACGGCAATTTTCCATACCTTGTGATATTTTAGTCAACCACCGAATGCAGCTTACCTCCCCAGATATAACATACTGTACATGCTGCTCCTTGTTTGCAAGAGATTTGCAGAGGCTTGTGCGTTTGTGTGTATTAGAGCTGTGTACATCCAGGCATTTGGGAAAGTGCTTACAGCAAAGCTGCAACGGGTGCAAGACTATACTAATGACCTGGCATGGGTTCAGTGCTTAGTATTACATAATACACTAACCCGCCAGATCTTCATTTTTTTAAAGGTCAGTTATTATTCTGTAATAGTGGAAGAGTGGATATGCTTTGTGCATCTGTTTCGGCAAGTTAGGTACAGTACATAAGTCTTTAAGGAAAGTGTTAGTGAAATACCATCCTTGCATATTGGTGGAATGGTCTTTTCTTTTAATTCTGCCAAGTGGAACTTTTATTTATGATACCTTAGTCTAATATCAAGCTCACTTTTTTCCCATTAAAGCAAGCTCTCCCCCTACTGGTATATACTAGGGCAACTGGTAAGTTACCAATCACTACTGGAATGCATATGGGAACTGTTTGCTTGCTACCACTTAAAATAATTAATATTACTATTGTTGTTATCCCATACAGTATTGTTCATGGTGTGCTTCCTGATTTATTTTTCCACAAGAAATATTGAAATGATTCAAATATGTTTTAGGAGAGCCACAAAAGCACAAAAATGTAATTTCCTCTCATAGCTATGTATCATTTTGTTTAGTAAAATTAAAGGTGTAGCGTTGTTTTTTTTTGTTTTGTGTTTATCATCCTAAATGAGTACTATTCTAAAAGTGACAGATTATCTGATCATTTTGTGATGTCTATGAGTCTTTTTTTTAAAAAAAAAAAACATGATCAAACCATTCAGGTTGTACTGTTCAAATGAAATCCAGAGTTTTCACGCTGAAAAGCTGTGGCGTTCAGCCCTGTTCAGATTTATAATAGCAGCCAACAAAAATGAACAACAAAAAAAAGATACTTTAGTTCATTTCAGATCGCTGTCCCCAGCATTGAAATACAACATGAAAAACGCAGACCTTTTGACTCTCCCATTGATCAAAAAATGTGATGCTTTTCTTCTTAGAACATCATGATACCTGAATAAACTTATCAAAATGAGGCTTTTTAAAATGATGAAAGCACATTTGCTTCAAGTGAAACTGTACTTTTGTTCTTGCCAGCTGTACTTTTTAATATGTTCCCAGACGCTTCCCCCTCCCACCTTTATATATTCAAAAGCTATATGTCTAATCCCACTTGCCTACCTGTAGAAAGTTTGCATTACTTGTGAGCAGCATCAAAGCACTGCTAGCTGATTGCAGCTGCCAACCATCTTGTCCCCAGTTATTAGACATCCAGCTGTCAGAAAAGCAGAAGGAAAAAGAGGGAGGAAATCTCTCACTAACCATATGGTACAAAGTTCTGCTTTACTACAGCACTTCACAAAGTGTTCAGTGCTGCTCCGTAGGCTAACTAATGTGTCTTATCACCTTCTTAATATTGTGCACTGAAATGGATTTTGCAACAGCAAGTTATAAGTGGAATTGCTGCTTACATTGAGAACATCCTGTGTAGTGTATTTTTTTTTTGATGTGGCTTTAGCAAAGAAAAGGCACATACAAAGAAATAAAAAATGTTTGAAATGACGAGGAAATTATTTAGTGATTAAGAAACATTAGGTTACATAGCATGCTCAAAGCTGTAAATTGGAGCGTTTTTTCTCTTGAATCACATGATTGTAGTTTAACTTCCTAACCTTACATGTAAAAAAAAATAAAACAATATATACTGTAGTAGTTCTTTTGTTGGCGTGTGATTAGAAACTAAGGTACTGTGATTGGTGAAAATATCATCCAAGCACAAATCTTTCCTCAACCAACCTGAAACACATGCTATTAAAATGTGAGCAGCAGAGATTAATATAGCAATAACATCATTTTGGTGGGACAGTAATGGTAATGGCCCCACTGGGTCTTTAATGACTGCTGTGCCCCAAACAAAATGAGGTAATTAGTATTATCATCCATATATCAGCCTATACAGAGTGTATATTTACGTATCCTTTCTGTCAGTGTAGTAACTGAACAAGGGCTGAGTTTTAGTAAACAGGAATCCATCATCATGAGCTAAATTCTTCCTTGCCATTCTTAACCAGATTGAGCCCTGACATTAACATCAGATTTTGAGGGCATTTAATATAAGAATGCTGATTGGTCATATCAGTAGGTTTCATTGGAAGATGACTGCTAAATGTACACAGTCTTCAAGTCTTTTTTTTTTTAAAAACTAGATGATAGATGATATTTAGGTCTGAGCATCCAATATACTCTTAAATGATACTTGCATGAAGAAGCAATACCTGTACTTTTTCTATTTATTCAAACCATTAGCAAAGAGGTATTTTCCTTTCACTTGTGTTAAGATTGCAGAGGTAGAAAATACAGAAATTGATCCATTAAAACCTGTAAGTGTTGATGTTTTTTCTCGTACTTAACTCCGTGCTCTGTTTCCAAGTCAACTGATTAGATGGAAGGCAGCAGACAGAAGATAACAATTGTATTACCAATATTCTCGGGAAGTGTGACCAAAGATATCCAGGCATTTGAACGCAGGCCTGTTACTTTTGTGTAAGCCACGTTTGTTGGTCACTAGCTTTTGTAGACGTGTTGACCTGGAGTTTATTTCTTTTGCGCTAAGCCTATTACAAAATCAATAAACAATTGTGCCTTTTTTTAAAAAAAAAGCTTTTCTCTCCTCTGTACATCCTCTAAGTCCTAAAAAGACTCTATCTTCTGCCCCGAAGAATGATAGAAAGCTAACGGATTTACCTAATTAATTTCCGAAATCAACCTTTATGTCACAGTTAGCTCCATCACAAACTAGTTATTTTTTAATTGTATTCACTGTTACTTACTGTAGGTCCACTGCTTCCATTTAAAAATGTTAAATAGTTCGCTTTGCTTTTATTTCTTTGGTCACACCTGCCTGTTTTTTTTTTCTTTTGTTTCTTCTGAAGATGTGAATTCTAGGCGCGAATCGTCACAGCTGGGCCAATTCTTTTTTGTGGTCAATACTTTTTGGTTTTAGTGCAAGATAGAGCTGGGGCATAAAATACAAGATACACAGCACAACATCCACAAGAAAACCAAAGAGGACACACAGCCTGGAAAAGTATACACACTGTATCTGTTACAAAGGATGAAAAGAGAAAGGGCGAGAGCTGCACAAGTCTGTTGGGCTAATTCTAAGATGACAGCTGCTCATCAAGAAAACATGAAATGCTTCTTAGTGATTTTGTTAAGTAATTTAATATTGTGGTCAGTGTTTACTTCACAATCGTAATTATATTATCAGCAAAATGAAAATCCGCAAAATCAGCCAGATTGATAAGCATATGAATCGACATTTTAACTCAATCTGCCACCATCTCCCCGTGCTTTCCTTTCAAATTATGCACAATGCAAACCTTTAAAATGATAGAAGGTTTTCTAATTGCCACATTCTGAAAAAGTAATAACCCTCAAGATAAAATCAGTAAACACTGACTGTGACAGCTGATATTTACAATGTGTATTAAAAAATACAATTTACAGATTTTAATTTTTGCTGTCAGTTTATAAGTATTGCGCTTTGCTCAGTAGTGGCGTAAGAAATTTAAACCCTTTTTATTTAACATTCAGCAACATAATAGTGTTACATTTATAACAAAAATGTTTGTTACAGGTCTCTTTTTAATCATTTTGAGGAGTTATTAAATACAGTAGGTGATTGTACAGTAAGTATGTATAAATCATCAACTGCTGAGATTTTGCAAATGAGTCAAACTTGTATTCACAGTGTTACAGGACGGTTATAGGTTATAGGCTTTCTCTTCCATAAGACTAGTGGTTTGCTTTGCTAGACTGAAATCATGACCCTTCAGGAGATTTACATTTTTTCATACATAATTGTCAGAATTTGACAAGCCTATGAGTCTTATATGGAGAGTTCAGCTTGCACGGTCTCTGTTTCTTCTAGTACCTTGTTCTCCCTTGTTCCTGAGTTGTTAGGGCCATGTACAGTATAGCTCCTTTATGTTGGGCCTCAGATAGCTTGGGTTGCTTGCTGAGGGACAGGTTCTCCAAACTGTTGTTCTCAAGATGGGAAAGATACTATGCAAGCACGGTTATTTCCAAATGTTGAATATGAATATAATGATTTGACAGTGGCAGTTGCGGATAGCTTCAGATTATGAAATGAGATGAATTGGAACCATGTAAGATGGATATATTTTTTAATATCTATGGTGGATACCAAATAACACTTATTGGCAGTACAGGCCTAGACCCTGCAGGTGGAAGCAACAGAAAAGTGACTATGACTGTATTGCAAAGATCAAAACTGTTTGTAAGCTCAGTCTCATGCAGGTGGAAAAAAGGCATTCGTTTTCTTCTTTGCCAGAGCTGAAGCTCATTATGGGTACAGTGAAGCGAACTAGCCACAGCTGATTAACACTCTCTAACCTATGGGGATGTCATGGTAAACACACTGTGCCTTGACTTGTTCAATCCCAGATCAGCGGTGGGACAAGGCGTAATATTAAACACATGATACACCCTGTGCCAGATTTAGCTTAAAGAGTAAATCTGTTGCAAAGGTTGCAAATCAAAAATCAAGCATAAACTGCTGTATACCAAACTGCAGTTCAGAACATATTAGATTATTGTGTAATGATAGTATGCTCCAAATCATGTCTATAATGCCACACTGCCAGTCTCACTTGTGGTGATGTTTTCTGACACAAGCCCAATACAGCATCTGTGGACTCACTAAAAGGTCCTTAAGGAAACACCAGCTTTGAGCTGTGAAAAATACAGGGCAAAAGCAATCTTGTGTGAGGCAGTAGGCGGAAATATTCCGCCTTCATACATTTAATCTGCGGTCCTTATTGTATTGATTGTTAAATACAGCATTACTGCCTTTACCAAAGAGCTAGAAAATATAGGTGTGAATTATAACAAGTGTGACAGTTCTTGGGGTTTCTGCCCTTGCCGCTCCTGCCCTGCCGGTTCGTCCCTCAGTGCTTGGGCGCGAACCCGGGTCTCTGGCGCCACACAACAGGGAACTTGCCAGCCTGGGCGGCTGAGATCTCTGTTATACGCAGGGGTATATTCGTTACATTCTCCCCCTGTTTAATTCCCCATGCTCGGCGAAGGGCCATCCCCGTACGGGAGTTCTCCTTTAGGTCAGCTGGCAAGTTCCCTGTTGCGTGACGCCGGTGATCCAGGTTCGAGCCGAGGCACCGAGGGACGAACTGGCAGGGCAGGAGCGGCAAGGGCAGAAACCCCAAGAACCGTTACACAAGCAAATGAGAAGAATAAGAAAATTGGTGCTACATGATTTAGGTAACACTTTGCAGAGTATTATTAGTTTGGGAGACTCGGAAATACGACCTTCTCCACGTCAGATAGAAAACATGGTGGCTGAAACCTCTGAATATTGAAATGTTTAACCATCTGTAATTAAGTAAAGTAACCAAGGGTAGTAACTACTGGAGTGGTATTCAGGTGGCAGAGATGATTTGCAACTGCTAGAGGCATCATTGGATCTGCAGATCTTAAGATTGGTTTTGTTTTCTTCCTCTGATGCATGAAGATAGTATTTACTGATTTCTGACTGTCATTTTCCTTTTTGCTGTCAGTATTGTTTGTTAATAAGACGTACTCTTGTGATATATCAATTAAAATTGAGAATCAGCCTTAATATGCCCTCAATATTATAACTGGAGTTTGAGAGTCTCTGAAAGAGGATTTGTAAAGCAAAACAAAAATATCCTCATGTACCTGTGGAAATAATTACAAATTGAATTTTAATTTTGAGGGCTTAATTGTTTATTACTTGTGTACTCAAGTATGTTACAGTGTTCACACCTCAGTAATTGTTTTTTTAGATATTGTGGGTACTTAAAATATTAAGTACAATAACTTGAGTGTCCACTCAACATCCATGTTATAAATATACCACTAATTTAAAATGCTTGTTTAATCACTATTTGTGTCCTGATGTACTTAAAGATAAGATTTGTGTATATTTGTGCCCCCCAAAACAATTTAACTGTTCAATGTATTGTTGTTCATTTATCTTTTTCGTTTACTCATTATTATTACTGCACCTACTCCTACGTAAAGGTAGTTATGCAGTACTAAAAAATCAACAATGGAGGACATGTAATTGAATAATTGAAATTGAAATATGGCCTCCTAGTGACTTCCATGAGACCACATTTGCCCTATGTTTTTCACAGCCATTACAAGGCACACAGTCTCATAACCACTTAGGTCATTAAAACCTGCATGTAGGTACAGGTAGGCTGCACTGATAAAAATGTTTTTTGAGATTGGCGGTGGAGCATTATGGAGATGTTTTGGAGCATTCACTTATTATACAAGCTAATATAAATTGTCATCCTGTAAAGCGCTTTGAGAAACCACCTTTAAAGGCACTATATAAAATAAAGTTTATTATTATTATTAATATGTTTTGCACTGTAGATTGTGATAGGTCCTGTTTGATTTTTCTTTTGCATTGGATTACTCCCTTCAGTGACCTTAGAATGACAAAGGGCAGAATGGGGGTGGGGAGTTTGCTAAACAGGTGATAATGTTGCAAGACCATGAAGATCATATAATATTCATTTAGCCATATTCCCATAGTCGCCTGTGTTGTCCTATCAGATCTGGAAACTTAAAGAGAGTACTTTATGTTCTTTCTTCATTTTCTCATGGGGAAACATTGACCTCATTTGTGAGGACAACAACCTCCTTGACTTTGGGGATTAAGACATGAAACCTTTGTGGGTTAATTAGGTTTAGACCTGAATTCATGTAGTTATGTTGAAATACAAAACTTGGGTGAGCTGTTGTTCAAGTTACGATTTTGCTTTTAATGGTCATAACTCATAATTAAATATTAAGAGCACCTGCATGGATATTTGCTTGAATCTGAGAACATGTCACAGCAACACTGCTGATACACAGATGTTCTACTATGGACCTTTACTTTGAACCAGTGGGGTGATTCGATTTATTTTTAAGGCTCATGTGCATTCATAACTAAGATAAAAAATATGTATTTTATATACAGTATATAGATATTTTAAGGTCTCGGTAACATGACTTTAAACATATGTGTCACAGATTATTATTTTATTGCTTTATGACTGGTTCAGCTAAGTAACACCTTTTATTTTTGTAAAGAACATATGTTTTTAAGTTAATGTGAAAAGAACTGTTACCACAGGTTTGCATACAAATAAAGCAGTTGTATCTGAATAGAAAAAAAAACAGCCAAATCTGGTAACTGTAAATGATGCACCTGTTGTATTTGTAATTGTTGAATCCTCACATTTGTCTTTAAAATAGGTATAAACATCATTTATGCATTTAATAAACATGGTGTACCTACAAATGATAATAATATTAGTGGGCAGAATATTAATTTCTTTAGCTCTTGCAAAGGAACACTAAAATGTAACGAACTGCAGGGTGAGTAATGATTTTTACCGCACGTTTTTTCCGCATCAAATTTTTTAAGATGTGGAAGACCGTATGACTAGTATATGCTTGATTCTCCCTTGTAAGTTTAACTTAATGCAGTTTTGCATTGATAGAGAGACCAAACAAAGACTGCAGTAAGGAGTCAGCTGTCCCCATGCTTTTCTTTCTTAGTGACTTGGGGCAGTTCGGCTCACAATCATTTTCTAACATCTTTTCCCAGGAGAATTCCATTTTGTGTATCAGTGGACTTAAAATTACCAGCAATTAGAGACTGGGTGGTGCAACATTTGTCTGCTTATAAGGACTTTGGCTGGTCCCATTAGGGACAAGGGTTTAGCTCATGCTTAGGATCAGGAGACTAACAGTTCCTTGCATCTGGTGGGCATTTGTTACCTAAGATTCCTGCTAAGTCCTGGTAGCTCAACACGAGCCCCTTGAGCACAAAATACCACATTGCATTGCTGCCACAGGTGACACTTTATCGTGCTAGCACAGTCTTCTGTGGGCCAGAATCAGGTATTTCCTATTAGACACAGAGATGACACACAATCAGAAGAGGATTCAGAGGGACAGCATAGAGGAAAAGAAATCCTATTGTCTTGCTTTCTGAGCCCTTCTTTCCCATTTTATGCATTTCTGGTCTTGAGGAACATGGGTTTTTTTTCAAAAAGGAAAAAAAATGTCAATCTAAACTAGAACTTCAAAATCAGCAGTTATTTTAGGATATCTCTATATTATTTTTGCATGAAGCAAAGCTGCTCATCACTGTGAATCTAATTCTATATTTTTTTTTTAACCATAAAGAGCAATTACACAATGACGCGGTTTCGCAGGAAAGGGTGTCTATATGTAGTCATAAACTTTGAACTTTTAGGCTTTAACTCCTCACTAATCCACAATTAGTTGATATCTACCATCTTTCTACTTTGAACCGATTAATGTCAGTGTTTTTTAGAAGTATTTAGACTTTTCCAATAAAATAAACTGTTGTATTCTTACATATATATTTTATTTATTAGAATAAAAGACTGATAGAGGTTCTGAATGTGTATCTTTGCATTCAACAAATTATATTGTATGAAGTATGTTGAAATGAATGAACTCTATAGTATGAAAATAAGCAGGCAAAAAGATGTCAGAATTGGTATTCTGGCACATGGAAAAAGTTGTGGGTGTTGCACCCCACGTCTTGCAGATCCTAGCAACACTACTATTTCAGGGGCACTGTGCTGTAAGAGGTGCCATCTGGTTATATTACACCAGTGTTGTGGCTATATATTGATACAGGATGCTGACTTGGAAGTAGGAACCTTGACTAAATCTAAGGATTTTTACTTTGGCTACACCTCATAAGGATTACAGAAATCTCTTTAAAACAAGTGGTCATTTCAGGGTTCCTAAGCAAAATAACACATGCAAATCACATTTTTTTTTAACACTGGACTATAAAATGGTGAAGCTATAATTGGGCTTGCAGTTGTTTTTCAGGGTATGCAACAATACCAGTAAATGTGTGTACTCAGGGATGTACTGTATACCGAGATACTGTGGTCCAAGGCACTCTTCATGTCCTTCTGAACCGTTCGAAGCAGCTTTTATACAGATCATCACCATATTCCTCCAACATTTGATTCTCAAGAAAGAATAAAGAACACTTTGCAAGCAGCAGGAAAGAACAAAATCCATTTTTAATATTTCAATACATCTCAAGTACTGTATGCTGCATAAAAACATAGCCTCTAGATTTTACCCTGCAAATGTTTCATTCTTTCTATATATTTATCAGCTGATTGATCACTCAAATGTTTATCTGTCTTTAACAGACTGCTTAATGAAGATTATCCAAGTCTCCAAATGAAGTATGAATATCTAAATAGCAATTAAAATAGGTTTCTTTAATATTATCAAAGGCATTTTTCCATACAGTATAATATAACCTTCTTTTTCCAAGATTTGGTCCTTCATCTTACAATATTTTATTTATCCAGTTTTTCTTAACCTCAACATTAAAGGAGTGCACTTTACTTTCAACAGCCTGATCGGTAATGAATAGAAATAAATTAACTTTTAATCCTGTAATTATTAGGTAATATTTAATGTGCCTGGAGTATTATTAACAGACTAATTTATATGTATTCTTCCCCATACCCATGGGTGCTAGATTTAAATGTATAAAATCTGGTGCATAAATATTGTGATTTGGTAACATTTAACAAATTATTCTGACCTTTTCATCATTTGTTGCATTCCTCTCTTTGGCTTCAATCTGATGGACTGTTTCAGAATGTAACCTTTTTTCATCCATCATTGTATGATGTAGATTAAAGAGAAAGTAAATATTACTTAGAAGACAGAAACAGACATTGGATCATTGTATAAGATCTCCTTTTTGCCCTACAGCGTGTCTTTCAGGACATCATGGTATCTGAAACTCCTCACGGATTTGTCTGGTATCCCGAAATTAAAGCCATATAACAGAGATTGATGGCTCCAGCCTAATCTTGTTAAACGTATTGTTTTAAAATACCAGCGCCCCTATGCAGAATCCTGGTGCAGTTAAAAGATCAGGTCTTTAGCTCCCACCTTCCCTCCAATCTGTTTGTTTTCAAAGCAAAGAATTGGCTCAAATCCTAGGTATCACGTATCTAACCATATTTCAAGCTGAAATTAAGTATGTAAAACCTTTCCTTTAAAGGTCAGACATTAGTGCTGGTAAAAATTGATCTGTGGATTTATGAATTTAGCTTCTGTTAGACCTCCTTTGTAATAGAAGATTCAGTCAGAAGCTTAACATTGCATTGTTTTCCTTTGACAACGTATCCACGAGACCACTGCAGCTGTTCCTGTACTCACAATGGCAGATTAATTAACACAATCATATGCTGTTGGCTTCTACTCAATATGCAGGTCTGCAGTAGGATAGATAGGTAAATCCTATACATGCATTTGAGACAGAGAATATACTATGATGGTTTCATAACTAGATATATTTTGTTTCTGACTGGTCAACTCCAACTGAGGGCTAATTGACTGAGGTATTTCAGAGTAAATATTTCAGAGGACAGTTCCCAATATATTCTTTCCAGCAGCTTGCTTTAGAACAGCCGGTGCTAATAGCTCTTTCTCTAATTTAGATTCTACAGACCAATCCCCCCTTTCTTAGTTAGTTCTCTGACATTTTAAACTGTCTATTATTCTGGTCTGCTTTCAGGTACATCGCTGTGTAAATGGCAAGTCAAAAAATTATGTATCTTTTTCATACAGTTATCCATCAAGGACTATTAGATGATTGGTCTTACTGCTTAAATCATTACTGAATACTCTGCTCTTTCTGGATTTAACATATTGCTTACCCCTGTTGTCAGGTTATTTTATTAGCTCTCTTCTTTTTTCTTCTCAGTTACCTTTGTGTTTTAACTACAGTGCTGTATGTGTTACTCCAGAGATCCACGTACTGTAGTTATCTCTTTGTAGTCAAGATGAAGTAAAGATAAAGCAATAACAACAAAAATCCTTTGTAGAGCAGTTAGTGAAATCTGAGTTGAACCATTAGCACTTAAATCATGTGTAGTATAACTTAAGCTATACATTTCTGGACTTATTTCCATTCATTCCTACTCTTATTTCCATGCATGGTGTTTATCATTTAAGTGTGGTTTTACAGGGCAACAGGTATATACATAATACATTAGACATTTTGCCATTATACTTTGGAAATTTTGTGTGGTGACTGGGGATACTGTTCTGTAGGTGGTCTTGTCTGTTATAACATTAACATATGAGATGTTATATTGATTTCCTGACTCAGAGAGGAGTGTAGGAGTGTAAGATTAGGGGTGTTCACCCTGGTGTTCAGGTATTCTGGGTGTGTACAATCTGGCCTCCCTAAACTTTGCCCTTTATTTTAATTGGGGCAGTAATTTCTTATTTCTTCACCTGATCTGCTGTTGTGTGAGGCCACACATCAACCAGATCGATGATGTACTACACTGCCGGATGAACAGGGTTCTCTCCTAAATGTGGAGTGCAATGCTGCATAATTAGGAAAATTGTGAAGAAATAGTTTCACATTGTGTGTGTCTATAAAAATGGTAAAAGAGCACTCATTTAAACAATACACGTTTTGTAGCATTTATGGCATCACAAAACGCGTACTTTTTTAATTTTACTTAGATCAAATGGATTTGAATACAAAACAGGAGGCAACTAGATGTCTGATTTAATGACGGTAATCTGAAGTGAGATTCTGGCTCCTTTAAAAGGAAACAAGCTGATTTGAATCAGCTCTGGTATCCTTAGAGGTTGGCCAAGCTCATTTGATTTAATGACCTATTTCCTTTACTTGTGCCTCATGCAGTTAACACAAGTCAAGGTGCCCAAAGTCCTTCTGTTCGAATACAGTAGCTGAAAAGGGAAAGAAACTACATTGTGGGACCACACAGCGTGGCAATCTAATTGTAGACTCACAACAGTGTCAGCATGAGTTTACAGATTTAGGCTAGTCAAAATGAGAAGATCTCTGTGGTTCCCTTTCCTGTCTGATGTCAAGCTTAAAAGTGTTGATTACTCCCATATTGTAAAATGAAAATATGTGGAACTCTGGTTTTAACTGCTAAGTTTGATTAAGAAACCCTTTTTCTTCATACTTTTTCATTGTACTAATTCATTACTTTTGACCACAGTAAATATTGCAACAGTTCAGCACAGCAGTGCAATGTGTGTCCCAGGTAATTCTGTTATATTAAAACTTAGATGCTAATCTGGATCAGTGTCATTAAACACAAATACAGTAGCTCTGCAATATACTGTAACTGAAAGGCTTGAAAAAGCACATTAACTTCACTAAGAAAGACTCAACCTGTCTTAACTTAATGTTAGGCATAGACGTTCTTTTTGCAATTTCAATTAGCAAAGCCTTTTCCTAAATTTGCTCTAGGCCTTCCATAATGAAGCCCTTCAACTAAGAGAAAATAAAACTGAATATGCTCCAAAACTAAACGTCACATTAATTAATTATTCATGCACAAAATCCTCAACCTTGATTTCTGTATAAGTATACGGTTATAGTCTACACATAATTATGTTTCTTTATTCGTTTTTGCCTTTCACTACTTAGTTTATTTAGATATTTATAAATATATAAGATAGTGCTTAGCAGGACAATTTATTGCCCTCATATTGCAGATATACAGATCCAGATTAATTTGTAATTAGTCTTGAGATGTTGAGCCTCTGTAGATAAAGCCCTCTAACTTCCATTTGTGATTCCATAAATGCTGATCACTTAAAAGAACAAATGCTTAAAGCCTGATAAAAATAGCTTAAGCCAGAATTATTTTGTTCGCAGACAAATACAGACACATATGTTGAATGCTGCAGCAACTCTGTAGCTTAGAGTAAATTAGTTTAAAAAATTGTTATTGTTTAGTTGTAAACATTTGCAGTGTGTTGGATCTATATAATAGAATTCTGGTTATTGCTTAAAAGTCAGTGTTGGTATTATTGTTCTTCTGCACAAATAGTGTCATAAAAAAGGGAGAAAAGGCCCTTCTAGCTGAAACATTTATATTTAATTTTCAATATCCAGTCATGTAAATTTCTTTGGGTTTTGGTTCACATTAATTTGCACCAAATGTCAGATATCTTCTACAGATAAAAGATGTGACAAGTAGAAGACATAAGGTTTTGTGAAAATACCAGAATAGTTTTAGTCATATAAGAAGTCTATTAATAGTTGAGTCATCAGCAATGTTCTGAAATGGCAAATTGTTAGATCCCCAATGGTGATTATTATTCTCTGTCAATGACCTTCATAACAGATTAACATTCTTAGAGCGGAACAGTACATGATCTTTAATAGGGATATGTATGGGGTGAGATATTCTTCCCATCAGTGTTGTAAACTTATAAGTGTGAAGTGGTGATGCTGTATAAAATAAAGTGCATGAGAATGTGTTTTTCATTGATTTCCTTTCATTTTCAGGCAAAGAAAGCTCTTATGATATTAATGTCACAGTATTGTAGGGTTATTTTTGCATGGTTTATTTAACCCTAAGGGTCAAATCTCTTCACAAGACTGGAACTAGGGAAGGCTTTGTTAAGGCTACTTTGACAAATCATAGCTTTTTAATTTATTCCGACTGAACTGCCTAACATGAATTTTCCAAATGTTGGGAGCTACAATATAAATCTTTTTTTTATTTTTTTTCTGAGAAAATGCTAGTTATTAAATAAAGATGGGTAATGTCTTTTTGAAGAATTTACTGTCATAAAGGTGGCAGTACTGGGTTATTGTTTAATCTCATTGCTTCTTATTGGGAGATGAATTTGAAATGGGCAAACAAATCCAACCTGAATTTTGTGGTTTAAATTACTTTCCCTTATTTGCTATTGATTAGCCATGATTCAAAAAGGATTTGTGCTTTGCACATTTTGCAGTTGAGCTATTGATCCAGAGATAATTTCAGTGTTTCTCCTAATTCTAATTGCCTACCCAATTATGGACAATTAGTTATTTATTTCTTTATTTATCATTCTAGCTTGCTTGTCATGCAGCTCGGTCTATGCCTTCATATGCCTGTTGGATCTTACACGTTTTATATGTGAATTAACAAATCCATCAGCAGCCTTTTGGGTTCTGTATTTTCTGCTGATCTTGTATGGAAAACAAAGTGAAGAAGAACAATAACAACAGAAAATCAATGTTAGCTTGGGATGATGTAAAAATATGTTTTAAAGGTACAGTGCCTCAAATCAACGGTGACCTGAAATAAATGTGTCCTCGTTATCATCATCATCAGCCTGGACATTACAATATGTGGATCATTCGCATTTTTTCAAAATGTTTTGCATTCCCACATTCTAAAAGTCCTTGTAGCAATTGATTTTACTTTGAACACAGATACTACAGTATATTTTACAAACTTCAAAGACTACACATTTGTTGTTTGACTGTGTCTTGCAATTTGTGTCCTAAAAATTGAAGGGTGTTTAGTTAATCTGTGTGCTTACAGGAAAGAGTTTGATCATTTCCATTCAGTTCTGCCTGTGCCTTTAAACAATAAAAAAACAGCTTAAAAACATGATCAACAGGGTCCCAAATGATACACTTTATAACAGAATATTAGTTTAAAGTTTTCTTTGTCTCTTACCAATTGGAATATTTGGTTCTGAGTTGTTGTAAAGTAGCAGTTTATCTGAGACTGCACACAAGCTAAAATTTTATCTGTGTCCATACAAACCAGTGCCTCTTGCAACAGCAATTCTTAATATGTTTCCATTGAAAACAGACAATTTGTCTGAAGATGAAACTGCTCAGGCTTTGCTAATGGTAACTAATGATAAATAACCAATTCCTGCCCAATGAAAGGTTGTGCTTAATGATGTCCCCAATATTCATACAGTATCTTGAGAACAATATCTTGAGTAGATCAAGCTGGTAAAAGTTAAATGTGTTCCTGCCTTTCGTAGATTGACTAGCTTTGTCTTTTTCCTTCCGGCTGCAGTCTTTGTTTTACCCATAACTATGATCAGGCTGCAGAATGATAAACTTAGGAAAACCTCAGTGCTTCTTGAGCTTTAATTTCTTTGAAGCTTGAACAGACCTACAAAGAAAACAAAGATGGACTGATGCCAAAAAACTTATGGCTCCATTCCTGAGTGGAAACTCAGTGGAGCTATTCTCTTTAAGGCCAGTAAGGTGTCCCTGCTGTTATTTTTAAAGTATATGATTATTAATATGATTTCTTTTCCTTTTATTTTCTATATAAAGATGAAAAAACTTTGCAGCCTTTATTTGAATCCCAAATGAATATATAAAAAATACATGGCATAGATTTGTGGTAAATGGATTACTTATGTCGGCTTGTTGAGTGTTATATTTTCCTAAGGTTAATGTTTTATTTATGCCATACATTGTTTAAGCTTTTAATGAAACCGAAAGTGTAAATAAATGGAAGCTGTTGAGTTTTCATGTGGTTGCACAGAAGACGTTCAAGGATCTTCAGCTTGAGGCTTGTGAAAAATATATAAATACATAAATGACCCACATTTTTATTTTGTCTTTTTCATTTAGCTAAAATGTAGAATAAATATGGAAATGAATGTGCGTTAAAAAAATAATAAAACTGTTCTAAATAATTCGGGATGTTATGAACGGACCAAAAATATTTTTATTTGAAAAAAATTTTGTAACAGCAATTTTACCCACACAAATGCTAATAAAAATAAATGTTTCTGATTACTATCTATGCAGCACAGGTGCATGTTTGTTGCAAGAGAGGCATGTTCATTAATTTTCAGCTATGAAAAGTGCACTGTGCCATAAATATACAATCCAAAATGTGCAGGCTGATAAATGAATGCACAGATTGTTAATGTACCGTTGTATGGTACTGTGTTGCAGAGCTTAAAAAAACTCATGCCAAATCGGAGCTCACTGGTGGCGCAATAACCCTTTCAAGGTCTAGATTATACATGATAGAGAAAAAGAGCTGTTCTGCACATATTTTCAGAAGCCAGGGTACCAGATTATATAGAAAACACATTCCCCTCTGTTCTCCAATACCATGTGTTCTGTAATTAGATTTTTTTACTGGTATTTACTGCCATCACTGGTATCAAAATCAGTGAACTGATTTTTGCAAATGGGCCATAGTGAGAATAGCATTTGGTACTCATGTGCCTTTTGGCCTTCAGAGTCTTACCCTTATTTTTCACCATTAAATTCACTTTTTGTGTAGAAAAAAATAATCTGTGGCATGTGTAAGTGATGTGTTTATCTTTCTTGCATTGCTAGTCACCTGTTTATCTTTCTCCATACCTTTTTTGTCTATCTGTCTTTACTAAATGAACGTGAACATCAGCAGCAAAGCATGATAAAAATACATAAAACGTCTGTGAGGAGGTGCCGTTAATTTTTTGTGCTTTAAATACAATATCTGTATAAAAAACTGTTGTAACATTCAAAGCATGATAGCATAGCTTTACTCCAGACAAAGGAAAATTCAGCTTAAAATGGTTGTTTTTCTGAAGCTGCAAAAATGTTTTATTAGGGGACTGCGGAACACCTGCCTTAAAATGTCGTTCTCAACATCTCCCGAATGCCATTTTGCTTAATTGACTTGGAAATGGCCCAAATGTATTGCTGAATGCAGTCTAATTAATATTAATAATAAATGCCATTATTAACATCAAAGAACATCTGGTGCTCCTGTTTACTCTGAAGCCTTATATGTAACACATTTTGTGGCTGTTTCATCTTGCAAACATTGTGCAGTAAACAGTTTTTTGCCACACAGGTCACAACAAACCCCTGTCCAAGTACTGTATTATGCGTGATGCTCATTTTAAAAAATTTAACTGTTTTCTTTGGACCGCATTGGTTGCTGTGATACCAGGGAGGGTTAGAGGTCCCTTGTGTACACCATTCTAAAAAAAGTGCTTCTACTAGCATCTGTACATGGGCTACATTAGGGTTTTGCACAATAAATCAACCACTAAATATCTTTAATCTAAAATTTCATTAAGTAGTTCTTGTCAGGTAGTAAAAGCTGGATAATGCAGTGCTGTTTAATGATAATTGGTGTTTGGTTAATAAATTCTGCAAGTTCGAATTACTTTCTAGCAGTCTATAGAATGCTAGCCTCAGCAGTGTAACTAAACCTCAAATTGATTAACTTGCATGAACCAGGCGTTCACAAAGATGGCACCAGTCCAAATAAAAAAGAGAACAGCGCATCAGCCGGATGGTGTTATGTTGCTCTGGAGTAAGGAAATAAATCCCCTCAGGGTGCATTTTTAAAAGCTAATGCCTTTGAAATGATGTCATCACATTTTACTTGTTTTTTTTTTAAAAAGATTTCTTGCACATTTTCTTTGTACGTATACAAACCGAGGTCAGTGGATCGCACAACACGTGACACATTAAAATAATGGAGAGAAGTGTCTTGAGTTTTTATTTTTTTGTGATATCACAGTATCAAAACCACAGAACAATTTAGCTCGGAAGTGTGATTGCAGGGGCACCATTAAGGGAGATGTTTTTTTTTTCATCTTCAGCAATTAATGGAAACAGGGTGTGGCCGGTCTGTAATGGAGGAGCTTTCTGTTGCTTTTATTTTTGCGTTGCCATAGTAGGTAAATGTGTTGATGTATTATTATTATTATTATTATTATTATTATTATTATTATTATTATTATTATTATTATTAATTGTATTTTCTGCCACACAAACTGCATACTTACTATAAAATAGTCACACATATAAACCATTAACATAATATCTGTAAATGCAGTTATTTGAATTGCACCCGTACTAAATACAAGCAGACTTGCTTGGAGTATTCTTTAATATCTGCAGGAGAATGAAAGGTTTTTATTGTGTCACTCCAGTGCTTACTCTCAGTGGCACGGCTCTGATATGCTAGACAGCCAGGGTGACTGATGTTTATCTTTTTCCCAGATGGCTTGTATGACTTTAGTAGAATTTGATCTTTATTCTTTGTTCTGTAATGTTACATTACATTTGGGTAAGCCCATAAAAAAAGAGGAGCTTACAATGTTTATTTCACTTTATTAAAAACAAGAATAATTTCTAGCTTAATAAAATGTGAGCATATATTTTATGCACAATCCTTGAATCTTGTTTGTCCAGTCCATAAGTGATATTAACTACTGGGGAAACTGCTGTAGATATTGAGTGTCCCACAGAACTATGGAAACAGGGAGTACAAATGAAGATTATTATTAAAATCCATATCAAGTTTCTTATTTAATTAAAGTAACCTGCAGCTGACCAGATCATCAAAGGTTTATCCGTGATAAAATTCAAACCCATACCCCTTTTGCACATAGGAAGCTTTGAAATACATCCTGTTACAAAGATCTAGGGGAGTAAGGCCAGGCAGGGTACAGTACTTCTTTTTCAGTTTATGCAGGCTAAGAGTGCATTTTTTAAAACAGAAGCTTTCATAGTGAAAATAATTTGAATGCCGTGTCCCACAGATATTTCCTTGAATAAAAAAGACACAAAAAATCAATATGTAGAAAATAGTTATAGGTAGTGGGTTATCATGTATCTCTCTCTTCCAGTCACTTCCCTAAAAGACTATGTATAATGTATGATGTGACCTTCAAATGTCATAAATGTGTTGTGCAATAAACTGTCAATATTTGTGGTTATAAGGTACTAGATGACTTTTACAATAATTGGAACAGCCATATTAAAAGCCTGGATCAGTCAGCTGATTAAAGACAAAGACATGGGCCAGCATTCACTAGGGACTTTTTTCCTGCCAGTTACTAAATGAAAAGATATTGCGAGGTGTTTTTGGTTGCTGTGTCCAAAAATACAAAAGTCTGGTTACACAGACTGCTGAGAAGAATATCAATGTATTTAAAGTGATTCCAGAGAGAGACACCGACAGTTTCTAAATTCTCTGTGCAATTTGCTACCTCTGATTACAGTGATGAAAGATATTTGAAGAGGGTAACTCACCTCTATTGATTTTAGGTGCAATGAGTAAAAAATAACGTGAGCGGAGTCAGTCGCAACATCTCACCTTCTGCTTCTGTTTTGTTTCGAGTTCTTAAAATAAAATAAAAAATCTAAGAGCACTGCAAGAAACCTTTGATTCTCTGAAAATAGTTGCCTAAGTGGGTTGCTCCAATCAGAAGCATTTCCCCGCATAGTACTGTGTATCATGTGCTGCTGAAATTTTAACCTTATTTGTGTTTTTCCATGTCATGCGCTGTTTGACTTGCAACGCAGGCCATGGATTGCTGCCAATAATTGTGCTTTTTCAGAAGGAATGGAGAAACAGTTTTACAGTATTTTCACGTACCTCAGACTGCAATTACATGTTTTGGTGGGACAAAATGTCACTTCTTTGGTGTGATGCTCGTACACATGGCTTAAAAATCTGGGGTCTAATGAGTATGTGGGCCTTTAGTGAAATTTACAATGAAAGTAAAAAGATTAAGCAGTGGCTTTCAGAAAATGTCATGTTTGAACTGTTTGAACTGTAGGTAAACTCACCACACTATGCAATACACTCAAGTTTGTGGTCAGGTTTGTTTGACCTGAAGTGGAGCTACTAACTTACTATCGCCAGAATATGCCTTTACATTCCATTTCCATATTCTTCCATTAAACCTCTAGAATTATATAAGTGTTTTCATTGTTTTAAATGTGACACACTGTATGGATATTTTGATAGGATGGCACGAGATTACAATAGTTAGCATTGCTTCTTTGTAGCACTGGGGTAGTTCCAGACCTGGGGTGCTGTAGGCATGGCATGGAGTTTGTATGTTCTCCCTGTGTGAGTTTTCTCATGGTGCTCCTGTTATCCCACGGCTCAGAAACATACTGATAAGGGAATTGGCTTCTGGGAAGTTGACCCTAGTGTGAGAATATGTGTGTATCTGCCATGCGATAGACTGGTGTCCTGTCCAGGGTGTATCCCACCAGACGTCCATGGATTGCCAAGATAGAGTAGGCCATGGCCCCCTGCGATCCTGATTTGGATAAAACTGTTAAATTAATGGATGCTTCGGTAAATATGAAAAAAAAAATTCAGAAGTTATAACTAACATTTGGAAACCTAAATTAAAAGTGACATTATCTTACAGGTTATTTACAAACAAAAAAGAGAAATATCATAAGTGACATATCAAACACAGAAATATCAAACATTTCAAGCCCATAAATCACTACCTTAATTTCTTTATCTCCTGTGTTTGAAAGACATGGTTACCCAACATGAAATTTTCTGTGCCAAAAAAATGAAACAACATTAAAATGTCTTCGCCTTTGTTCAGTTATTATAATTATAAAACACTGCAGTTTTCTGGTTTGCAAAATGAGAAAGCAGTTGTCTAATGAATAAAGGTTAATGTTATCTAATTTAAATTATTGATTGATAATGCTCTTAACTATCCATAATATGTAATTCAAAATTAAAATAAAAGCTTTTGCCATAATACTGTGACTTTATTTTTCTTATTTTTGTTCCTGTTGCATAAATAAATATAAATACATTGAACTCAAAATCTCTATTTAAGGTGCTGCTCTGCCCCACATCCAAACTACCCTAAATAACTTATAATTCACTGAGGCCAGGGCCTCTGGTCCCGACTCTTTGTTTTTAGCAGAAGAAACGTTACAGATCAAAGTCCTTGACTCCAACAAATAAGAACCATTGCTGACATCGTTGTTTCTTTTCTTGTATTGTTCATTTCAATACAATCCACCATATGCTACCAGAAGATGATGATAGCAAGGATAAAAGAACTGGTTGGGGAGGGGGAGAAAAAAAACTGAAAGCTTATGAATTGTCAGCATTCTGTCAGGTTGAAATGGGGAAAAATAGCTGCACTATTGATGTGTTTGACTTTGTGTAGTGTTAGCAGATTTAGTGAAAACAGTTTCTGACAAGTGCTGAAGTGACGTGAGACCTTGTCTGTGTTATAGATGCTGGGGAAGAAGTAGCAAAACCAATGGGAGTCCAGCAGCCTTCCCTTGTGAGAGACAGGGGCCTGGGATCGGCAATGAAGGACTGTCCATACTGTGGAAAGACCTTCCGAACATCACATCACTTGAAGGTCCATCTGAGGATACACACAGGTATGGGTCCTCAGACTGTAAGATTTAAAATGCTATGCCCTGAGACCAAAATGCAAATATTTCAGCACATGCAGTACCAGGGGGTAATGGGAGAATCCTTGCCCGTTGCACAAGTGCCACTTTGACACCCTCATCTCACCGATGACCTCACCCCACCTTCACCCCTTGCTGAATCTCCTTCTGTTCTCATTTTTCTTCAAGATTAAATTGCAGATAAAGTCAATGTCAAGGGTGGAGATGATCTGCCTGGCAGAAATCAGTGAAGACATGTTCATTGCAAGAAAGGCAACTTATTTAGTTTTTTGTTAATGCTGATTTTTAGGGGGGAAACCCCCACCAAAAAAAAATAAACTCTCCAGGTGGTACCCCGTCCCACCCTCGGCCCAATATATCTTCCCTGCCAAGGTGGCAATCTCCTTCCTCTCTAGATACAGGACCCCAGAATTCCCCATCAGGTATCAATCAGTATTTAAGAGCACGATCAACAAGGCTATTGTGCTTCTCAGACAGTCTGCTCCCAGGCCCTTGAACCTGTGGAATAGAGAGCTCCACAGCTACAACATCAAGCAAGGAAAGAGCCCACTGACAGCGGGGAAGGGAATGGAGAGGCCATCAGAGATCAGGAACCATCTTCTTAGCAGCAGGCATGCTAGCCAGCCACATTTGCCTCTGTAGCCCAGAGAAATTTAGTGACCAGTTATCATTCAACAGAAGAACAAGGAATATTTTAGGGAACAGAGTTAAAGAGACCAGCCTTGAAAACAAAGCTGTCTCAGAACATTCCCATATTATGTTAAAATGTTTTTTTCTTATCTTTTTTTAATAATTTGAGCACAGCAGACTTCTTGTTTTGTTTCTTTATTGATGACATTAGAAATGTCCTATACCCCAGAACTCAATATTTAGCACATAAAAAACACAAATTAAATAGCAGTGACATTGTATTACTTTGTATTAGGGATATCCCCTGCTGGGATAATAATAATTGCTTATGTTTATAGAGCTCTTTTCTGGACACTCAAAGCGCTTCACAGGTAAAGGGGACTCCCCTCCTCCACCACCAGTGTGCAGCCCCACCTGGATGATGCGATGGCAGCTAAGGTGCACCAGAACGCTCCCCACACTTCAGCTATCAGTGGGGAGGAGAGCAGAGTAATGAAGCGAATTCATAGATGGGGATTATTAGGAGGCCATGATTGGTAAGGGCCAATGGGAAATTTGGCCAGGACGCCGGGGTTACACCCCTAATTTTTTCAAGAAAAACGCCCTGGGATTTTTAATGACCACAAAGAGTCAGGATCTCGGTTTTAGGTCTCATCCGAAGGATTATGGGTGTAGTGTAATAATCAAAACAATGTGAATAGGTCAGTACTTTTCTTTCATCTGCACCTTAAGCTTAGAAGTACTTTCTGAGTAGCTTGTCACCTAAATCATGAACAAATCTCTATACAGTAGGTTCAGTTCAACCATAAAAACTGATAAAACCCTTTTGTGAATTGTATATGTTGCTGAGTAAAAACAGAGATCTGCACAATGTAGGATCACAGATATAGAAACAACAGTCTAAAGCATGCTGTGACAACATCCTATGATAAGCTCACTGAATAAAAAAAACTCCAAAGAGAACTGAAGCAAAGAATCAAGCAGTGCTTTATTTCAAAAGGTGAACAGTATACACGTAAAGATTCAAATGCTGCTTTAAATTTTTGGATACAGACAATAGGCACTTCTCAGAAATGCAAATCTGAAAAGGTAAAAATTGTAATAATCACATACAAAAGTGTAACACTCTTAAACACACACACACATAGGAATTTACCAGTCCAAACACTGCCATTGTATTGCTTACTAACATGGTTGTAAAATAAAATGTCAGATTAATGACTTCCAAAAATTTTGTTGAAAGGAATTAACTGAATTTAAATTTCTCTAAAAGTTAAAGAGCTAATGTTACAGTATTAATTTCCTCCCGAACACTGAGTGGGAAAATATCCATTAGTGAAATTAACTACAGTTTCTAGGTAGCTAACAATGTGCTGTATACAGTGGGGCACAGCTAATGAACACTGCAGTGGGTGATATTTCATTATACAAATTAATGCTCACATTTTAATGGGAAAGTCACATAATGAATCTAGGCTTCAGTGACAGCAATTAGAGACACAGATTGTCCCCTTCTGGACAAGACAGTATTTAGCAGTAAGCAGCTGTGTAAAAAAGTCTTCAGTTTTACATTGAACATGTATACTTTGGGAACATTAGCACACAATTTATATCTGTGCTTCAGAAATAGGAATATGTAGGATTGAGATGTGTGTAAGTCACGCATTCTGAACTACATAGCAAAACTAAACAAATACTGTATTACTAACTGGCTGTCAAAGAAAACTTTTACCATGTACAGTTTCAGTCAGGGAAAGTAATAGGATTACACTGAATTAGTCTCTAGCAAGTTGCTTGTTTCACAAAACGGCGGCGCCTTTGCTACATTCAATGTAGTTTTGCTCCATCTGAATAGTTTACAAACTGTCTTTCTTGATCATGTATAAATTATATGGAAATTCAACCTGAAGCATGCCATATCTATTAACTATTTTAATTGCAGTCCTGTGGTGCGCCATGGTGTTTATTAAAAGTGGTTTCTATGGAGCTGAAACAAATTGTATTGTCCCAGATGAGTCCAGATGAAAGCATTTAAACTGAGCTCCTGAAAGGGAATAAACACAATGGACTGAAACGATCACTAGTTATAAAATTACCTACATTTTTTGTTTCTTAAGAAGGATGTTTCTTTGTCTGAGATAAAAAAACAGCAAATCATAATAATTTTCTAACTTATTTCTCAAGGAAAGCACATGCACATGTGCAAAGAGTAAAGCTTAAATGTTCTTGTCTTTACTGTGGTAGTTTGCAGTGGGATTTTGTCTTGTGACTTAGCACCAGATGGTGACCAGACATCTTTTATGGTGCATTTAAAAAACATTATTATTAAAATTGGATTTCTCTTTAAAAAACAGTAAATATTAGTATTTGACATAAAACAATACTGGGCCTTCCTTTTTTTTTTGTTTCTTAACAGGCCATTAGCTTTCTCAGAGGTGTTCCTGTTTGTTAGGATTACAATTAAAAGTGTTACGGGTACATTTTGACCTTTAACAGTAAATTGTGTGTAATGTTGCACGGATGGATACTGTAAATTCCCAGATGCCACAAATGGCCCTGATGAATGATAAAACAGATGTCTTACTGGATCCAAATAGTCCACAAGGTACAGACCACACTCCAATAATCTAGATATTGATTACTCTTCAAGGTTTGTTTAAATTGGATGCATATTTTAAGGTATTGTCATCCCTTGTGGCAAATGAAACAATATTGCTGTACACTTTTTCAAAGTGAACATCAGATTGTTAGTAGAGAATTTCACTTGAATTTTACTCTAATGGTAACTAAAATTCAATTAAAGGAAATGAAAATGATCATTTACATCAGAGATTGTTACTATTAAATCAGCCCAGTCCACAGAGAGATTAGCACTTATTGGGTTAAAGCCCATATTACTTGGTTTATTTTAAATATAAGCCAAAATGCATTCTTGTTTAAAGCTATGTCTCCAACTGGTTCCCTGATATTAATATTTTATTGAATTTGTATTTGTAGACCTTTATTTAGGAACAATGCAGTAGGTCTGCAGATCTTTGAATCTTTCTGGAATGGTGCCCTCCAAATAATGATAAATTACTTGAGCAGTATGCCATTTGCTAATTATATCCATGATTTACTGCAGAGCAAGACTTAAATCATTCAATTCAGTCTTGCGTAACAATGCTGAATTTTTTTAGGTTTAAAAATGGTTTCCATGTGTATAATCTAAACAAATTTTATAGCTATATATACACACAGTACTTAACAAACATCCCTTTATTTTACATTCAGGTCCCACCCCATCAGCTGCTGTGTTTGTCTGAATGTTCATTCTAGAAACTTTCCTACATTTTAAAATCAAGCATTTCATTTTGTTTATTTTTATTGATTGCAAAGCTGGCTTTAATTATGTGTGTTGTAATTACAAGTGGGATTTTTTGGTATATTAGGCTACAGTGTGTACTTTTTCACATAGTGTGCTTTAAAATTTCTATTTTATTATACATGTAGTCTTTTTGATGTGTAACAGCGATTACCCACTGGAGAGCACTGTTTGCTATGGAAAAATACAATCTGACACTGGCTAAAATTATGGGACTTGGTCTGTCTCCCGTATGGTCCGTGTGTACGTGTCTGTGCCTGTTTATTTCAGTTGAAGTTTTCATCACAACGTTTTTTCATCAACAGTTAAAATTGTATTCTTCTGGGAATGTATAGCTTCTGTAGGCTGTGATTTATGTTGACCGTGATAAACTGCAAATAGAGATTGTCCAAGAAAATACTGCCTCTTTGCCAAGGCAGTGTCTGACAGTGAACAAGGCCAAGAGAGGACCTCCTAGCATTCACCGATGCAAACAGTGGTAATATTAGGACAACATTAGTTTTGTTATCTATTAAAAAGTATTGTCTGCTTTAGGGGTTTTGAAACTACCATATGCTTAGTGGATTTTATTGTGTTGTCAAGACTACTAACTTAATTTTAAGATGAAAAACCTAATTTGACTAACTCTGCATTTCTGAATGAACTACTGGACAAAATGGTTTTGAAATGTCAAAGTCTTGTCACTAACTTAGCTTTAAAATGTTAGTTCGGGAACCTTTTTTCACAACACTTTGTTTTTTCTTTTCTTCCGTCACAGGTGAGAAACCGTACAAGTGCCCACATTGTGACTATGCAGGCACACAGTCGGCATCCCTGAAATATCACCTGGAACGTCACCACAGGGAACAGCAGAATGGAGGGGGGCCCATGTCAGGCCACTCCCAAGAACATAAGGAAGATCATTCGAACGCCAAGGGCAGCATGTTTATCAGACCTGACATCCTCAGAGGAGTCTTCAAAGGAGTGCCGAGTACTGATTTCAGAGGAGGGCAGCTGCTTCCCCATCAGTGGGCATCAGGGATGATCTCTGCAAGAGAACGTCATGGACAGTGCGCTAGTGTGGCCTCTGAAAATTCCTTGGAAAATCTCAAAAGCTCTGAGGCATCTGGGGAAGGCACACCCAGCTTCTCTGACCTGGGGAGAGCCTACCAGAGCATGGTAGGCAACGGTGTCAACTTTCAAGGTTCCCTACAGGCTTTCATGGACAATTTTGTTCAGAGTTCCTTGAAAAAAGAGAAGGAAATGAGAGAAAAGCCTTTCAGTGAAAGCATAGAAACAAAAGCCAAGAGAGGCGAGAACAGCGTGGAGAAAGCAGATGCCAAGCCTTCTGAAGGCAAACCTGAGAAATCTCAGTATGAACCACTCGATCTATCTGTCAGGCCAGATTCTGCTTCGCTGCCAGGCTCATCTGTTACAATCCAAGACAATGTCGCCTGGCACGGCTGCCTTTTCTGCTCATTCACAACTTCATCCATGGAGCTGATGGCACTCCATTTACAGGCCAACCACCTCGGAAAAGCAAAACGTAAGGAAAGCATCTTGGACATGAAAGGGATAAGCAAGGAACAAACAGGGGAGTTGGCCTCACTAAATAAAGCTAGTCTGGGTACCAGTGCTAGTCACCTTGGCAAAGAGGCAATTTCCTCTAAGCAATCCCCACATATAGATAAGATGACCCAGCAGGAGACAGTCAAAGAGACTTTGGGAGAACAGAAGAGCTCAACTTGGCCAAATCACATGGATGCTAATGTGAGCAGCGTTCAGAATGATTTCTTCAAGCAGTTTAGAATTTACGCAACTTCAGGTGGATCAGGAACCCAAAGCTCTAGCAACACCAGTCAGGAAGCTGAGCAAAACATTCAACCTGCTGACAGCATAAATCTGAAGTCGGCAAGCCTTACTAACAGAGGCACCACTGATGAACTTTCAGATAAAGTCTCCAGCAGTGAGATGGAGGCTTCAGAGGAGCACGAGCAGCTGGAAGATGATGGCAGACCTGCTGAACATAGTGATGACTCCCCTAATGAAAAACTGGAAAGTGATGAGGATGAGGAAGAGGAGGAGGAAGAGGAGGAGGAGGATGGAAGCAGGGATCTGATGCAAAGTGGCATTCCAGTGAAGGACTCACAGGGGCTTGTGCCCACCATGCCACAACTGCTGGAGAAACAGTGGCAGGGCTTGAATCTTCTTTCATCTCAAGGAGTTCCCCCAGGGGTGATGAAACCGGAACATGCCCATCTTGAGCAGCAGATGAACATGCTGTCTGTCCTGAGGGCCTACAGCACAGAGAACCTAGCGGCATTCAATGGCCTTGGAAACAGCTCAAACAACACCAGTGGCATCAAGAGACCAGACATGCCTGGTAAGTACTGTGGCATGCTTTTGATCCTATAGCACACATATCTGCACTATCACTCCCATTGTTCACAGCAGATAAAGCAGATGTGCTTAAAGTTATTTCAACCTTATTTCAAGCAAGTTTAGACGCTATTCACTTGCAAGGAGCATCAGATTAATCTTTATTACTAGTTTATATTACTGCAGTTTTGGTTTCCCTGGATGGAGGCGAATAATCCTATCTCCCAAACAGGATCTCAGCTCCAATGTCTTCTCAAGCACCGTATTTAACTATCTTAGGTTTCATAAAGCTCAGTCCCTAAAGCCCATTACTCTATAATACCGAAAGATGTATGACCCTGTGAAAAATGAACTGTCATTTTTCATGATTCTTTTAAGGTTATAGGAGCTCCTTGAAAACCAATGTTTCTGAGTGCTCTTTTTGAGTTTTGGTAATAAAAAAAGAACAAACCCACAAAATATAGTATACAGTATGTAGTATAATTCAGTGAGAGAAGCCAGGAAGAGATTGTAAAAGGTAAGTGAGAAGCCACAAATGTTGGTTTGTTCATTTTTTTACTGAAATAAATACTTGCCCATTATTTCTTAATACTTAGATTAATTTATTTTTATCACTTACCTTATATTAAGTTAAAATTGACTGTATTTAGCATCTGAAAATAAATTTGATCACACTTCTTATTTTTGTGGATGATTAATTATGAAATGCAATAATATAGATATAATGATATATTACTGTGATATAATAATGGGTTTCTATGTCCAGACATTTTTATTCTTAGAAATACTGACAATAATTTAATAGATATATAAAGGTGAACAGTGCAATGTTAAGCACATTTTCTGTTTCACAATAAGTAGTGTTGCAACTTACATTTTTATATAGCATGATCTGTAGACCTTTTTGTAAACATTTATTTGGGACAAAACCCTACTGTATGTTACCAAGAAATGTAGTGTTGGGTTATATTATAGTTAGATATCTTGTTATTCATTAGCAAATTAAAATTTAATATTATTATCAGAGGATATTGCTAGGTCGGGGTTTAACAATGTATATTTTATCACGCGGTTTGAAACGGAACAATAAATATTATACTTTAGGATTTCAGGGCTCACGTTAGCTGTGGAACTACAGAAACTATATGTGGTAATTGTAGCTTCAGCAATAAATACCGTATTATATATCCAAAACACAAGCGTCATTCTTGCCTGGAGAGGTGATTTTTGAGTTGTGGTACTTTTTATTGGTATTATTCTGAGACAAATTCATTTACAATTTAAGTCCCGTAGGCATTTCCAAAATTGCATCATATTAAGTACACAATAAAATATTTGATCATACAAAAAAATCCTCTGGGTATTTATTGGTAATATATTGCCTTTTATTTCAGGTTGAGAGAGCAGAATTGTTGCCTTTGTCTCAACCCTAATAACTAGTCCATCAATATCTAGTAGAACTGTGAAATTCAGTGCCACATACTTGTGACTATTGACATGAGAGGTTGATCAGTAACATTCAGCAAAATCTGAATGTTGAAAGGAGACTCTTTTAAATTAAAAGCAGAACACATGCTGAAAACACTACGTAAGGAATCAGTTATTGCAGTGTTCACTTGGAGTTTTATTTAAATCTCATTGTCAAACTTTAATCATCAATTAGTGAAATTCTAAACATAATTAGTCATAAATTGTCATAAACTGAGAGCCACTAGTTGACTGTATGGTCTGTTTTTGGGAGTAGAGTCAGACTGTAATGGAAAAAGCAAAGATTGCAGTAAACTTGTTTACGACCAATGTCAAAATAGTTTACATTAACAATTGATGTTGCTTTTGACCTTTAGAATATGGAATGTGTGAGTAGTGTAGTGGAACCTGTTGCATTTTTAATATTGTGAGTGGGGTCATTCCTAGTTACATGCGAAAATAAGCACTCCTATTTCTCCTCAACCAGATACTTGAAATGCTAATAACTTACTTACACATTGAAATGTCCTTGCTAAAAAAAAAGTGTTTTTAACAGCAATGAAAGGATCTGAAACTTTTGTTTGTCAGGATGTCTTTAAAGACTTTGGAAATTAAATTAAATGGTATGCAGTTCATTTTGTTTTAATTGTTTTGTGGCTAGTATTAATCAGACTCTGGGTGTACATTATATCATGTATAGCAGGTAAAATGTAACGATTAAATCCATCTAAGGGATGATCAGTTATTTATTTAGTCAACAAAATGCCGTAAATCTCGTAAAACAATCAAGTGTTAGGTGATGATATAAGATATTTATTTTCACTTCACACAGTCAGTCCAGGACATCATGGAAACACAATAATTAGCATCGCAATGGGGCTATGGGTTCAATTCCCATGGTGCTATGGTGCTATTTGTACTGAGTCTGTATGTTCTCCCCATGTTCATATGGGTTTCTTCCAGCTGCTCTGGTATCCTCCCACAGTCCAGAAACATACTTGTAAGTTCATTGGCTTTTGAGAAAACTGGCCCTGGTATGAGTGTGAGCCTGTGTTTGTGTCTGTGTGTTTGTCATGTGATGGACTGGCGTCCCGGGACGTCCAGGGTGTATCCTGCTATGTATCCATTGCTTCCCGGGATAGGCTCTGGCTCCCCTGTGATCCGAACTGGAAGAAGTGGTTAAAAATGGATGGATGGATAGGCAGCCCATTTGGAATTGAGCACGAGTATTTCTCTTCTTCAAGTGGAATTGATTTTTGTCATGTTTACGACAAACTTTCAGTGAAGACAAGGGACTCAGAGACAGATGGGAATGTTAATCGTGTCGATTATTCTGTCAACATACTTTATTTAAAAAAAGTTGTGTTGCAGGGAAACGATTTTAAAATCCTTTCAGCAATACTTGTATTTCATATTTAGAAAATCTACTGTCTTGCTACAGTAAAGAGACAGGGGCGAAGATGTAAATTCTTGTTCGATCTTTGCTAAAGAGTCACTGTTCAAAGCAAATCTCTACTGGGGCTGCCCCCACTTTAACAGGAGTCAGTAATGGTGATAACTTATTGATATGGAGTTCCTTTAACTGCAAAGGTGAACATGGTCTGTTAAACACTTAGGGTGGCCAGGTGGAAGCCAGCCAAACCAGATTTTCCCTTCAGGGTTCAGTCACTTGGCAACATCTGCTAAATAGGTACCTCAGATAAAAAAAAGCGCCTGAATCTTGGTGGAAGTGGAGAGTTCTAGTTGATTGGTATATATGAAGGGCTTCTTCATACAGCGCTTTATGTACAGTATGTAAGTATAAGAAATCTTTTTAAAGATGTCTGGACTTGACAAATCACTTTTCTAAACTTCAGACACTGACTATAAAAAGAAAATAATTCAGATGGGAATTTAACATCTATGGCTGCTGTAAAAAAAAGCCTTGTACACGTCAAACACAGGAAACAAAACATGGCTTCTGCACATCTGGTAAATTAATAGATAAAAGCAACAGAGACTCTCTCTTAAATGGCATATTCTGAAACCACAAAATCATAATTTTCTAATAGAATGATCACCTATAGGAATCCATTCGAAATGTATTCTTGATCGTTTCAGAAGACACGTGCTCTCCGAAAATTCAATTCAGAACTTGCGAAATACGATTATCTGAAGTGCTTCGCATTAGGTTTGTATGCAAATAACGCATAAATCATTAATATCTCTAAATTCTCTCATGAATTTGTACTAGTGAGCATCTGGGCTGCCGGAGAAGCTTTTTAAAGTGCTTCACTTCATTAGCATGCTTAGAAGTAGGGGAGGACATTTACACAGGTCCAAACACTTAAGTTCCTCTGCTTAGAGTGTGATAGGCAAACTAACGATTCAAGACACTATTAGAACAATATCATGCCTCCTACAGGTAAGGCAATTGGCAACAAGAGCATGACAGAAAGAAATTAAGAAATTAGAGGCAGAAAAATATTTTTTTTACAGAAAACAGCATTTAACCTCAGGGACTTTGTTGTCATTATTATTATTATTATTATTATTATTATTATTATTATTATTATTATTATTATTATTATTATTATTACCCATAATATTTAATTTGTGAGTGTTTGTCTTGGGTATTCAAATTAAGCAGATTTTGCCAATCTCAAAGCTCATAGAGAGTGTTCAGATGAAGAGCTTGAAACAAGTGAAGAGCATACATTTGTTTAATGAAAAGTATAAATCATTGCAAAGCAGACTCCATATAATGTTTTGGCTGCACACATCTATTGTACGGTGATGACTTTGAGGCTTCTGTCAGACTAGTGCATCCCATTATCTATGTTAATAAAACACAATAACAAAATTATGAATTGCAAAACATCAGTAAGTCTAACAGAAGAAATGAGTATTCAGTAAATTAGCAATCATCCTGCAATGTGAGATCTAGAGTATTGCATACTTTTAAATAATATGTTAGTTTTCTCATTCTCTACCAACTTTATATTGCCTTCTTCATTGTAACGACCACGAGTCAAGTGAACTCAAGAACAGCTGTTTCTAGCTACTGTTCAGTGTATTCCTTGGGCAAAACAGGCCAATTGAAGAGGTCTCACTGTTATAGGAGAAGTGTACATTCATATTCTGGCACTTAAAAACACATTTGAAGTGAAGTACCTCTTTGGAAGAGTTGCTTCCACAGTCTCCACTTTCATCTTTCGTATATGAAACTACTTTCTTGATGCACATCTTTGTACTGGCACATTGTTTTCAGATTTTGCTGACACTCATGCGCTGACAAAAAAGCACTTCTGTAAGGAACTGTATTCTTAAGAATATGTGTCAGAGTACTGTAAATGACAAGGCTTCACCATAATACCTTATCAACTGACAAATTGCAAGGTGCTGTGCTACTTTTCTTTTATATTTACCTCCATACTGTATTTTTTTAGAGTAGCACGGAGTTTGAGGAGAAGAAACACTGCAGAATCATGTAGTGTAAACAACTCACAAGATAAGCAACAAGTACAAACTATGCAATATTGTGTATGCATAATGTATTATCCTCTTCAATTTAGAAGGGCCTCCATCTCCAGCAGTATCTAAGATTCAGATTGTTAAAGAATTAGGGAACAACTGTAGAGTGGAATTTCACATCCACAGCACACAGACCCAGAAGGAAGCTCTTTGGAAATGGTAAATAACTGATTCAATAAAACCCTGCGGAATTCGCAAAAGTACAGTGTTTGCCATTCTGCACTTTATCAAATTTATCAGATATCTAGGAGATTAGCAGTCAAAATATTTCAGTGTTGTTGTGGTATTAGTTTTTTATGATTTATTTGCTTCTTCCGTTAATTATGAGATGGGTGTTACTGAAGCTTTGATCAATGCAAAAATAAAACTCATACTGTATTAAAAATATACATAGTGTTAAAAAATCCACAATTTAATCCATAAGGTATGAAGCTGACCATTATTATTTTCTGGGGGGGTGGGCATTAATTAAGAACAATGTGCCCTAAAATGCCCCTTTATGGTGTTATTTCATTTGTACATGACACCACCTACTGGATGTGAAATGAAGGCTCACTGTTTTTTTTTAATAATTTCTTTTTAGTTCTGTTGAAAACAAGAGTGTGAATTTTCCGTTCAGCCCTTGGGCTTATCAATTTACAAAGCCCCAAATACCATACAGTATGTTCATTGCGCAGAAAAGCTAAACTGTGTGATGCCAAGCTTTCTCTGTTGGAGGAAGAAAAAAGGAGAAGAAAAACTGAATAGCTAACACAGATTGCCTGTGTCAGGAACATAAACTATGTAAAAACGTAAATGTATGCAAACACTGCCTGGTATTTTTAGCCTGTACAACATTCCTTGACAACTTTGGTCTGCTGGTGTATGCTCGTGGGAGATTTGGGATTGTCTACTTAGTTCTAGTCGTGTTCATGTCACTAGTGGCCAATTACCTCTGTCAAAAAGGAGAGATTTAAGTCCAACCTCCCTGTGTGGGATGTGAACCTGGACTTTCAGAGGTCAATAGCAGGGCTTCCATACTTCTGTGCATGTCAGTTTCTCATAGCCAGACCTTTTCTGTTAAAACTGTTTAAATTACAGACCACAGTAATAAAAGGATCATATGTGTTTCCCTCTGAACAGGTTCTTTAAAGCTATTATGATAATTAAAAACATATGGTGCCTACACCAGTTGGAGGGAACTTGCAGATGTACGGATTACAGTCTGCATTAGGTTCTTTACTTTCTCTGGGAAAAATAAACCTCAGCTCTTGAGTTCAAACAACTCTCCTATTGAAATTTCTCCCCCTGGTTTTATGTACTTCCAATTGCATACAGCAGAATTATCAGAGCCACTAAAATCACAGAATAAAAGTAATTAAAGCAAAAGGGAATAATGGCTGAGATAACAACACTCCAAAAGCACAGGCTGTTAATGCATAATCTATAAGTTGCATTTTTTATCTTTTTCTGTCAGAAGAAACACAAGCCCTTAAAACACAAAATGATAAAAGTTAGTATTTGCTAATAATAATATTATCTTCATAATGTTGCTAATTACTAGAAAAAGTATTTTAACAAAGTTGTGTGCATTACAGCAACTGAGAGTATATATTAATAAAGCTGCATTGTACATGTTGTGTGTAAATGACGTGCATTTGCTGTTTGAAGATAAATGGTAGTCAGTGGGATAGGATACGCATAGGTAGGCCTTGTGAGAGCAGGTTGAAATTCATACTAATTCACAACTGATTCTGGCGTGGAGTTATCTGCTGCTTTGAAACACAATATTTCTTTTTTACATCAGTCTGTAATTTGTGTTCAAAGCAGCACTGCTCAAGTTAAGATGCCTCTTTCTTCAGCTGTCTTTTGCTGTGTTCCTCATTTTTTAAGAAATAATTTCACATGGATCAAGACAGACCCAAAAGACATTTCCTTTCTGCGCTGCATTTTGTAACCCAATTTCTGCCTTCATTCGTCTTTGTGGGGCACACTTTTCAGATCTGCAAAGATGCTGTCATCTTTAACCATTATTAGAATATCCAGTGGAAGTCATTCTGAAGATTTTAAGAGTGTCAGATGGTGTTTCTGATATGCCTTTGTGCATTGTAATGAGAGATAGTGAACCTAAGGTGCTACTTCACATGTGGATATTACCATTTTAACTTTTACAGAGGTGAAATAACACCTTGTCACTCAGTGCAAATACTAGTCGCAAAGAGCAATTAATTGTAATAGCTGTTGTCAACCAAACCAAATACTTGTTGCTCTCCCTAAGCTGCTGTGGACTATCTAAAAATATTTTCCTCTTGATAATTTTTTTACTGTCTTTTACATTACACAAGACTTCTGCAGGCAAATTGTTTTCTTCTGTTGTCATCATGAATTGATACTGCCCCCACAGTGAAACATAATTACCTACTGTACGTTACACAATATTTTTCTACACTGTATATACGGTGTATATATATATGTACCTATCTGTGATGTCCTAGCATTTTACAGTGGTCTTTTATGTCATACAAGTTCAGATATTTATTGGTTTACATCAATCTAGGATGTAGGATTTCCTAAGGGGATGCGTTGAAAAAATAATTTCTACATATACATAAAAACACCAATTGCAAACACACAAACATAATCTTATTTAAACAGCCATATTACTTCTAAATAAAAAAGAGTACTGTAGCTAAAGCGAGGAAAAATTGTGTGTTTTACAGAGTATCAATAATATTTATATCAGATTTCAATCAGAAAAGGATATACATTTATTAATAATCTAGATGGTTAATAGTTACATTTCAAAGCATTGAAAAGTGCAGATTGGTAAGGTAAATGTATTTTTTATAATGAGAGACAGAAGTAAGTGTAATTGTATAGCTGTATTATTTAAGAGCAATAAATAGAAAGCTAATTTATAGGAACATACTGGGTTAAAAACGGGCTCTGATTAACATGAAGAAATAAGCTAAATATACTGTATTATAACATTAGCTGTTAAGAAATGCACTTAAGTCTTCTTTAGTGATCGTAATAAATAGCACGAGCTTTCACATTGTTCAGAACAAATCCCACAGACTGTGGGTTTAGAATAGTGCATTGTTTATTAGAAAAATAAAGGGGGAAATAGTTGTTGCTCTAATTACTGTAATTTAAGCAGGATTAGGCAGGTACCTGAATGCAGCAACCTGAGACCCACTGCATGGATGACTGCTTTCTGGAAGATATATACAAGATGTATAAAAAACCTAGCAGTGCTGTTGAATTTGATGATTTCAAATTTAAAACAATGCCTCCCATTTAAGAATAAGTAAACAGTATGCTCTATTGTTTTTGCTCATTTGTATTCTCTCCTTACTCAAGCCTTGTTAAATAGGAAGCAAAGAGAATCCATTTTAATCTGATTAATAACTTAGCTGATCACATATAACCTAATTTTCATTCAGAGCTGCCCTTGTCTATGGAGTCATATACAAAATGACCTTTGAATCACCACTGGTCCCATAAAGCACAATAAGCGCCATTGTCCTGTCAAAAATTGAAGATGTTTTACATCATTACAAAATTTAATGTTCCATCTTTTCAAATGTAATACTTTTCAAAGGCCACATTCCAATTGAAGCTCATTAAAATCAGACTCAAGTTTCCTGTGGTGGGGATGGGAACAACTTTCTCATGCATTCAGGGTAATATGAATCAGTCTTTTAAAACAGATATGGTTACATATTAGTTTTGAAAGGTACAGTAACTGCAGAGCTTTCACTGTCTCTAACAGTGAGGCTTTTGTGCTTACAAATCTAATAACTGCCCCTTGATCCTTTTTTACTTCATACACACTGCATACTATTTGCCTTTGAATAAATACGACTTTTTAAAAAGTTCAAGGGTTGAAAGATTTCTGAACTTTTGGTTCCAGTTCAAAGCTAAACGAAATGTATAGAATGCATTTCTCATACAGTTTGCATTTTTGTTTAGTTTTGTTTGTTAAAAGTTGTTTTTCCACTTTTACAGTTTCTGTCTTTAATCTTGTAATTCTAAGTTTGATCTGCTGATATGGTTAGCTTTCTCAAAGGAGCCCTAGTGAGATTTAATTAAAACCTGAAAAAAAACACATCAGGAAATATTAATAAAATATTTATGGAGTGGGCTGATGTCTACATAAGTCCATATGTTTTATCATTTAACCAGCTTGCAATGTACTGTAATGTGATGTAAAATTTCCTTAGCGTTGTAAGGCAAGACTATATTGTTTTCGTTTTTAAAATACCTGCTGAATTTTTATCAAAATATTCATACCTCAGCTTCATTAATACTAGCAGCATAAAAAGCCTAATTACTGACAAGGCAATAAATTAAAAGGATCAAAACTACAAATACTTGTCAGAAATATTTAACTACAGCATATATGTGTATATCTATCTAAATGTGAGCTTAAAAAGAACATGACGTCTAAAACTACTTTGAATATTCTCAGCTTTTACAAAAAAAGTTAATATTTCTTTTTTCTTATGATGATGCTATCTATAGTTTGAAGAAACTTGTTTATCTGTTTAATTGTCTGTCCTTAAAACAAGGTCCATCTGTAAAGATGAATTCCATGTATGATTCATTGGATAGAAATTCTTGTAAAATAAAACCCAGCATGCACCAGTTTCCAGAAATTGTAAGAACTTTATGGTTTATAGTTTTTATTAGGCTCAGCAGGAAAGGGTTGAAGGATTAAGCTATGGATTAACACCATACTTTAAGATAAATCTTTTTTTAATGTGAAACCTCATCCCAATGCATTCTGGAAAAGCACTCTTATTAACTATTTTTTATCACCCTTTGTGCCCTGTTTTCATTTGACTGAAAACGTGATTGTGATATGCTTCGAGCCAGTAGTTTGCTGGAGTTGCAGACATATTTTTCAGCTTTCAAATTCAGAACAAAAGCTTCAGATATTGCTGTGCACTTTAGTGCTCTTGGTAAAAAAGAAATAAAAAAGATAAGCCTAGCTTGGATGCTCTGCTTCTCCCCCCCAAATAAGACAACAAAAATCTACATTTTCATCATCAAATCCTCACTGATCTGTATGCTACAGACACTAACAGACAAACATCATATTCAGACTTTGCCTCTAATTGACTGAACAAGGATTGGTCACACTTTTAAGTACCATTCCATAATGGATTTTCATGTTTGTGTGCTCTAACTGGCTGTGCAAATGGAAGGCAAAATGTCTCTTTATTACAAACAACAACGTTCCTTTCCATAAAGATTATATCAGCCCTTTTCTGTTTGTTGCAAGGTCACAGCTGCTGACAGATGACAAATGATCTCAAGATGGCCACATCATCTGTCCTGTAATTGTTTTAAGAATTTTAAAGATGAATGCTACATCTTCTTTTTTTGTTTGAACTTTTTTTGATCAACCAAGGATGTACAGCAGATAGGTGCAAAGTGCTCTCATAATCTCAGCTTCGGACATGTTCTATTTACGGGAAACAAAGAAATGCAGATCTTTAATATTTAATATCAGATTTAATATTTAGCGTCGTTTTTCTCTGAATGTAAGCACTTGGCAAATGAAGCGCTTGAATTTTCAGGACAAGCTGGTCATCAAGGAGATCAAGTTGAATTTTGGATATTTTTTGTTATTGGTGGCTGTTCTTCCCAATATTCATTTAATTTTAGATGTAGACAGGTAAAACATTAAGCATTAGGGATTTGCTAATGACTGAAATGGAAGGCAGGATTTGTCTGAGTGTCTGAGTGGATTAGCTGTGTTGCAGCCAAACTAGTAGCAGTAATGTCTAATGCTTTGACAAAATACATTTATAATTACTGGACTTTTATTGTTGTTGTCATTCTTTAGACAATTTCCCATGCTTATTATGTTCATATTTGTGATGCAGTCACACGGCAGGTAGTCTGTTCTCCCCCTTTTTTAGGATGTTTAATTGCATTAAGAGACATATCAGAAGATGAGTGTCATCGCTTTTAAAAACACAATTAGATAACACCTTGTCAAGGCCTTGTCTTCTCTTTGTTGACAGGCCCTGAGAACAATCACAATAACAGCATGGCAATTTTTGCATATGCTCATATTCCATTGTCATCAGGAGCGACAAGCACTTCAAGAAAAACCTACTGGTATTGCCATGTCTTAATCATGTCAGGCTGTAATTTAAGCAAATCAATAAACTACAAGGTGTGGCACATGATGGGAGCTTTTAACACTAATGAATCTGTTTTGCATTCAGCACATTTTTTTCTGACAAAACAAAACCTGCTCGTTAATTTGGAAAATAACATTCAGCAAGTTTACCAAAAAGTCAGAGAAGAAATTAAAGTGAAACCACTGTTTATGAGAGATGGATTAATTTTTGCCTCGATTTAAAAAAAATCTCAAAATTACATGTTTGACATGGCCTGTTTTACATCTGAAATTGGGGAAACTATTTAATGTGCTGAAATAGCATCTTTATGTGCCCACCTGACTGATTTAAAAAATGTGACTTTTAAATATGCTTTTCTGCATAAGAAAATGAAAAAAGCATGACAAAGAAAATAGTCCCTTAATTCAGTTACTGCAACATGATCATGTCTAGATAGACACTTTATGAAAAATGATGCGCTTCATTCATTAAAAAGCTGTTTCCAGTAATGTCATCAGGCTCTAGGACTCATCAAATCTGTAACCCAGCAGTGCTGGACAGACTGGAATAACAAAGTTAGGTTTTTACGTTCACTTTATCTTAATTGCAAAGAACACAGGGTAGGACACAAACAACACATAGAAAAAACCATTATGGTAACAGACTAGTATCTGTATCAGAAAGGTTCATGTTAAACAAGATGTATGGTTATTGATATTCAGATGACAACAGCAATGAGAAAAAGAAAATCTGGAAACTGATTTTTTTTTGTCCTTGAAAGAAACAACAAATATGAACCAGTGAAGTCATATTAGAACACACCTAAAGAAAACACTTGCTCTTATCTGTGCAAAAATAAGCAAAATAAATAAATAAAAAGCTGTATTATGCGATTTCCTTCAAAAAAGCATTATCTGTCTGGCATTGCCTTTTCAAGAAAATGAAAATTTGACAGTACAACTCCCTGATGAAAAATGGTAAAAGTTATGACTTCAAAAGTGTTTACACTCTGTGTTTTTTAATTTGTCTGGGCATATGCAGTTTATTTGCATTTCAAATACTTGCATTTGAAGCAGGTGGTTAAATGCCAAGATAGGAATTGATGACAATCACCTCTACTCTGTTAAGTGTCATGGGATCTATATTCTGTTTTGACATTAAAATTAAATAGATAGCAGCTAAACAAACATATAGGAATATATCTTGATCCCAACCACTCCGTCTACATTATATGAAATATTTATGCAAACTCATAAATATTATTGTGCTATAGATATCAAATGGATAGCCATAGTTTAAATAGACCAAGGTTAAATAACAAGGAGAACATTTAGGCAAAAATTAATATATGTAGTGTTGAACTATTTCACAAAAAGTCATTTCATTACATGTATATTCATTTCTGTAATTTACAGTAAACCCAATAGTTGTCAATCACACGTTAAAAGTTAAAATTTATAACATGAGGAAACAGCTGCTCCTGCATTTACAGCTAGACCACTCTAAAATATTAAACCCATGTCATCGCAGTATGGCCTTACATCTGCAACCATCTGTTTTTTATTAAACATTACACAAAAAAATGCAGCCATTTCCACTTGTTCATGTCCACAGCAACAACAAAAAAAAGAAAGAAAATCAGAAAGGAAAAACCTTGACATGATTAGATTCTAATTTGAGTGTCATTCAAGTGTGCCACACAAAAATGAGTATATTTATAGAAGTCACTAACAACAAAGCCATGTTTGAATATTTGGTACTATATACAGTACAAACAGATAGCAAAAGGTTTCTGGGAAGAAATAAAAGCATTTTTTATCAGCCCCAACACGGTGACTAGAAATACCACAGAAGGGATGTGCTAAAGTGTGGAGGTTTGAGTCTTCCATTAAAAGAAGCACATTTTGTCTTGAAAGAAGGGCATACGGTAAATATTTTGTTAGAATCTATCTGACTAGAATTATCTCTGGTGTCAAAGGTAAACAATTACAACATTGTGAGTCATTTTTGGATCGAGAGCAGTGAGTGATCTTGAACCCCCCCACACACACACACACTTCCCACCTCCCCTGAGTAATTCCCTTTGCCTTTTAAGTAGCGTTTCATACAGCGTGTTTGTGAGGTAGTCCTTTCCCTCTTGTTTTCTTCCATTAAGACAATTGATTATTTCTGGATTCCCTATGTGTTTCATTATATGTTATGGCTAAGCTGCTTTATGTCTTCAGCTTTCAAAGTCCAGAGACATTATGGATATGTGATCACATTCTGATTTAATGATCATGTCGCTTTAATATGATATAATACATTGATCCTATTTTGCATTTATTGTATCTTAAAATACAATCACTAGCGCACTCCATTCTTTTGCATATTATGTCTCAAAGTTAAATACCTTAATTGACGAAGCACATCAGTATATAAAGTGATACTCTAATCTACCAACATGGATGGGATTGTTAGAATTAACATTAAAACATTGTAAGTTGCAATCCTCCTGCTGCTTAAATACATATTTCTGGATTGTATTATAGATTGACAGACCACGATTTGGTAGCATTTGTCAACTTCCAGATCTTGAGAAATGTGTGCTGTCACACATGTTACTTTTAAATTATTCTTTTCTATTGCCATTTAAATTTGTTTTAAATAAAGCCAGTGTAAGTGAAAACACTGGATCAGGTTTTGAACCCCTGTATATAAAATTAGATTCCTTAATGTTCAAAGGACATCTTTTTTTTAACAGTATGAGCCACAGGTGTGCGGTAATAATTACAAATACACTTATAAAATAATGTCATTTCACCATTTAATAACTTACCAGTAAAAAGCAACCATTCCTTCTAAAGGAGCCCAGTGGTGAAGAGGCTTAAATCTTATCTGATATCCCATAACTTAATCATATGGCTCTTAAGAGCAGGACACAAACAGCTGTGCCTCTGTAATATGCATGCAATATGTGTAAAATGATATGCTTTAATTTTGAGCCCATTTTAAGCAGCAACAAAATCTGTTTATGCAGGAGCATTAAAAATGCGAGTTAACGCTTTCACATCCTTTAGCTGGGGCTATTTGTTTACTAGTATAATATTCGTTTGATGACTTAATACAGTCTACCTAATATTATCAGGCAGTTTTTCAAATGTATAATTGCCCTTTTGAAAGTGAAAAAAAATATGTATATAATTCACTGTTTTTACATACCTGTTTATGACAGTTCTATTTTTCTTTCTTTATGTCACTTTGAAGAATTATTTTAATACTAAATAGTATTTCGGTTTGTACTTAACCAGTATATACTTTGGTGGCTCAAGTGTCTGTGCTCTTTTTTCGGTGTGACAGATATTTTAATTTTTTTTTTCAGCATGGGAGTGATGCCTTTTAGTTTGTGGGCTACTCATAGTGTAATGAAAGAATTCAAAATGAAGTTAATCTTAAAAGTCCATCTTTGTCGCTGTTGTGTTTTTGTTGTCATGTCTTAATGTGAAGGTATGGTTTTACATGAAGCACTTGCCTGAAAGCACCAGGCCCCAGTAGAGGTGTGAAATGGTACAGTTATAATTTAATTATCTTATTGGACACTGAAGTCTACATGTTTTTTTTTCATTTGATAGGAAATCATGTTTTGCGTAGTTTTATACTTATAACAGATTATATTGAATGTAATGTTATAACTTTTGCTGCTCTCACAACCAGCACCATCTAGTGCATAGTCAATGCGTACTTCCGTAAAAAAGTACAAAAACAGCTCAGAATGCCACTGGCCCTGAGCACTCTACAGGTGCTTTTGTTCATGTACCCATTTTTGTATGTCTTTGGTGACATATCTGGAGTGAACATACAGTATCAAAGTACAACTGTCAATCCAGTGCCTTCAGTCAGTTCTAATCATATCCTGTGTGAAGATAAAAGACATATACTGTAAGACTCAGATTTGATCCACAGTATCATTTTGAAAAATATCATTGAATCAACAAGGGAAAGGGGCAGTATTATGTAAGAAGAAAACTTTAGCTGTATAATAACTACTTTGCGGACAAAATTGACCAAAAATACCAAATTCAATTAATTATTTGCTTTTGTATGGTATTTTCTACTCCAAAGGATTTTAAAGCATCACTTTATAAGAGGGGACCCACTTTATTCTCCTCTGTGTGACTCACAGCAGTCAGTCAGTACCAGCAACCCCACTACACAGCGGGTCAGTTGCAGAAGTGAGGAATTACCCAACCAATTGAATTAAGTTGGAGATTTAGGGAGGCCAGATTGTAGAAGACCAGAGTGGTGTTAATGTCCCTACTGTTTCAAAAGTGTCATGGGATTTTTAATGACCAAGTAGTCAGGACCTTGGTTTAAATCTCATCTGAAAAATGGCACCACCTAGCACAGTGTCACCAGTTACCATAATTGGGGCATGAGTTTGGTATGCGTTCCATATGCTGTATTTAAATTGACTGTGTTATCCTGCAGTACCCTGCTTAAGTCTCCCCTTGGCGCAAATACGTTTGTCACTGATTTTGAGACTTAATTAAATTCATCGCACACCCCTTCTGATCTGTATGTATGTATTTTCATGTAATAACCTATGAAAAACAATGCAAGCATATTGTGTCCTGGTAGTTGTGGAGTACATTTTATTGTGTCCTTGTTTTTATTCTGATTTTTTTCTGCATTTCCACATTACTAAGATCACATTATAAAGATCAGAATGCGTAATTAGTGGTAGGTCTTGTAGCAAGTTAAACCTTTTATTGCTAGGAGGATCAAGTGATATCTTGTCATATACAGTACCATGTGAGCAGCTGTTCATGTATGAGAAGTGATACCCTGCACCATGGCTACATGGCATAGGTTAACCTATGGGGCCATCTTAGTATCTACTGCATCCTGTGTTGCATGTGAAATATCCATTTTGTGTGTTTGATACTTCCTTCTTTAATCTTTGGTTTCATTGTATAAACTCCTGTGCATTGATTAAAATGCAATAACTAATTACACATTTAAACTGAATCAATGTATTACACTCTGTAATTTCATAAAGCTTGAACATTGCCATATTTTTCCACATAAACATCTCAGGAAAGTGATGCAGGCCATCTGATCTGATCAAAAAGACAAAATTGTTTAATCACAGAATAGAGTAGTTCAGTCTTGGAATTTTCACTGTTACCATACACTGTCCCTGAATGTGTTTTTAATTCCATCAAATATGTGATGGTCACTTAATAATCACTTTAAATCATTTTTTAAGAATCATTAAGTGAAAAAACGAAGTGCAATGCATTACCTTGAGCATTTTAGTGACAAAATTGAGAGATGCTTTTTTAAAAAATTAAGATTGAACTTCAATCAGTTTGGACAGTTGCAATTGAAATTGCTATATCAACCCCTACCCTCAATACACACACATACATTCCATAAAATCTCCTGAATTTGGGTATTTGTAGCATACTACGGTATTTAGTTGGTCAGTACAGAATAAGATGTTTTTTAATGTGTTGCTGAAGTTCTCAGTAGCTAATATTAAACTAGTAATTACATACTGGCACAAGCTATTCATGTTGCTGTCTCACAAAGTACTCTTTTAAAAAATTGTATTATAAATAAACAAACGAATAAATGATTTTCAATTGCACATAGACAGGATGCTATGGATTAAAGAAATAAACACATGTTCAGTCTGTCTTGTGTTAAAGCATTTTGCATTTTTCATGAGTTGTGACACCGATAGAAGGCCTTTTGATAATTTAATATATTTCAATTATAAGGTTGTGAATACATAAATTCTTGTGAAAATTTGATGTACGTCAGAAAATGTTTGTGTGTTAATTTGTTACTTTCCCCATTCATTATTTAGTGCTTCTGTGACTCATGTAAAGGTTTTCTCTCTCTCATTTTTTTGCCAGTTACGAGAGGGTTAAAAATGGCAAGACAAAAGAAAAGTAGATATGGGACTTTATTTTTCAGAGCAAAATGATGCGGGTAACTGAGCATCAACTGACCAGAAATTATTCGCCTCTGTCTGTTAGACACGTAATGGAGTCATTTAACTAGTCAAATTAGGAGCTGTAGAAATGCACCATGCTTCATTACTGAGTTCGAATGGGCACCATTTTACATTTACGTCAAAAATGATTTCATAGCAAATTAATGTTTTTATTGTCTTGTAAAAATCCAGACACATAAAAGAGTAGCACCACCTAGAGGTTATTCTGAAAAAAAGTAAAATAAAGACTACACAATTGATAGCATTAGTTGATATCTTGTAAGCGTTGAAATGGAATTAAATCGTAAAACAGGCCCTATTCGTGTGTGTGTGTCAGATAAAATTACTCGTACAGGTCAGAGAGAGCCTTAATCTGCCAGAAGAAATCATACTTCATCTCTGACAATGGTCATCTGTCCAATCATGCAGTTTGCATATTAGTTTGCAGTGTTAGCAATGTTTCTAGTGCCCACACAGCATGAATAAACAGTGCAAATATAGAGGAATTCATTTAAATGTAGGTGGGTTTATAGCTTGTATAGTAGCCTCAGGAAATTGTTTTTTGAGTCTTTTCTATTATATTGATTTGTTTTTATTATTAGAAATTAAATTTATTTATAGATGAAAAGTGTATATTCACTGTTGTACCAAAGTCTTAGAAATGTTAGGCACAGTCAACAGCTACACTGTTTTCTAATATTATAACAACTTTAACTGCTATCACTAAAGCTTTAATGAGAAGAAACAAGTCTTGTCATTTAGCAGTCTTTAATTCACATTGATCAGAATCTTCAAAAGCTTGATCACAACAATTCAAGGTACACTATGCGTGAGAAGCCAATATGACATGTTGTAGTACTTAATCCATCACATTTACCAATCAGATTTAATTGACTCATTGTCAGGTGTTCCTTGTCATTAAAATGATTTGTTTCTCTTTCCACATCCATAAAGCTTTTTGTACAGCAAAATAGAGATCTGTCAGGATTAACTGTTATCTTAAAACAGAATGTCTACAATTTCAGCAGAAGATCAAAACAGTTGTGCTGTTAATGTTAAAAACATTAGATGTAAAGAGCTGAGCAAAAGAAAATTTTCTAAGACTTGCACTGCAGGATACATACAGTACACATACAGTACATACAAAATGTGAGTATCTTACAAGGAACTTTTCTGGTTTATGGTATGTTTTAACCCTGTGCAGTTGTTAAAATTTTGGAAATTAAATACTGTACCTATTTCACAGCACTGTGTGGGAAGGAACAATTTTAAGAGATTTCTAATTTCACTTGTACTGTAGCATATACAGTACAGTATAAAGTCAAAGGCCATGGACAGTTCATCAGTGTAACATACAGTAGCTAACTTTGACCAGTGAAAAGAGCATATATATGTACAATATAACAAAGGATGCCTTTCAGTTTTAAAGTGTATTTTTCCCTTTTTGAGTTTGCTTGTAGAGGTTTGTATCTTCATCACTGTGAGAATTTCATATCCAAAACTCATAATCCCACAGGCGAGATTGGATTGACAATGTAAAATCTCCTTGAACAAAAATCTCCCCAATTTTTGAAGACAAGACAAGGAAAAGCACATGACACTGAAAACACTATGGAACTGCCTTTTGTTACCCATGCAAACCTCACAAATATACAGTATATGTGGTATGCGAACGTTTTATAATCTGCATGCATTAGATGGTATTAAGAAGGATATTGCCACTCTTCTTAAGAACCTAATGGAATGCAGAATGTCATTTTAAGAATGTGAAAAGACCATTACACTCAACCAGCCTGCGGGTCTTTTTTTGGTGAATCTCACCTTGAACTCTTGTCACTCATTCACCATCTATATAAAAAAAAACATCATCATTTTCTTTTCCACAGTGTTGTCTGTTCTCTCTAGTGTCTGTTCTGTTGTATCTATTTATCTTTACATACCGTACAGTTCCACTATAAACAGATGCTGCATACAAAGCCTTTGTTTCTTTCTTCTAAACGAGAGAGATCACTTTACAGCAGAGGCAATTCAGCCCAGTTTTATTGAAACTTTGAAATGAAATGAGCTGTCAGGACATCTTGAGATTTTTTTTCTCGTATTGGAGCTTTTTAAATTTTTGTATATAAAAACAATATCGTGCCATAATCAATAAGTAAACCTTAAAATTATATAAAAATTAAACATGCTTTAATTAAATTGTACCTGTGTTTCTGTTTTATACTGTATTCAGCATAACCAATGAGAATCACAAACTTGGAAACAATGGCACGTTATTCTAATTAGAGGATAGTCTTAGTTTAACAGTTTAAATCACTGTTAGTTTAACAGTGATTTACTCATGCTTTATGGAGTGAAATTTAGCAGTCCCCTGGTGAAAACACATAGCAAATACCACATTTATCTAACAAGGAAAGGAAAGTTGTTTCTACAGTATATGGACTACTCAGCAAAACCAATCTAAAATATCAAGATAATCTCAGTATGTCCACTGCTGACAATTTATATCAAAATGAGGTTGCAAAGCACTATTTTTCCTTAGTTATTAACTTCTTTCCAAAACTGGGCATTTCGGTTTGATTTTGCAGTACTGAGCAAAAATAGTGTGCATGGAAATGATTCAGCAGGAGATGGTGATGAGATGCAAGGAGTTAATCTTTTGGGGACACAAGTGTTGACTGACATACCAAGACTCTTCTATTACCCATTTCCTCCAAATTAGGCCATTCAGCTATAGTCTGCATGAGCCGACTGTTCCCACAGACTTTTTCTTTAAAGTTTTATAATTACTTTTAAGAAGGTAATAGTGTAAAATTAATACTGTGCACTTTCACTCAGGGGAACAAAGGGCCTTTGTTATACGTTCTTGTCAATTTTTTGTGTCACAGCACTCGACAGTCACTGTTTTCAGCAGACTGAACAGCGTGTGGTAGTCCGAACTGCATGGAGAGAAGACTGTTATCTCACCCATCAAACAAAATCTCCCAGTTTATTGTGGAAATGCATTTCTTCCACAGTGTTTGTGGTTCAGCACATCGTAGATGCAGTCTGGGTTCACAGCACACACTGGGTGGAAAGTTGAAAATGTCTTCTTATTGGGAAATCTTTCAATAAATCAATGTGACTTTAAACACATTTCCCCAGTGACATCATTGACCTGATAAGAACTGCTAATCTCTTTTGAGGCTGTCTGAGTGCTTTGAACAAAATCTAGTTCACATCTATCAGCAAGGTTATTTGTCAATGGCTTATAATCCCAGGTATATTTCACTGTTTTATATTAGAAAATGGGTAATTGTTCACATTACTGACATTTCACAGCCTGGGAAAAAGTAACATTTAACTGAAAGAATGTTATTATTGTAAGTCCCTCCACGAATATCAAAAAAGTAAAATAGAAAAATACATTTAAACAGATATTAGGATTGTTAAGCATTTTTTATGCAATAAACTTAAACTTTGTTTGCTATAATGTAACTGAGTTATATGAATTTGGAGTAATTCTCTTATTAAGTATATGATGGCAATTGTTCTTGTACACAACACAACATTGTACACACAGAAATCCAGTATAATATGTTAACTATTTACTTCTAAAGCAATAAATTGTTAGATGTATTTTTTTATTTTATATCACCATATTAACACTAATGCAAATGCATGACTATTCTGTTACATGTTTTCCCTGTATGTGGTATAGCTTCTTTTACCACAAGTATACAAGGTGACAGCAATGACCAGTACCCAAAAAGTCAAAACACATCCTACCTATTGTTTCAGATTATGTTCACCTCTTTAATTTACCCTTTGATTTCATGCCTAGGGGATTTTTTTGCTCAGTCCATAAGAGCTTAAAAGGTTACAAAGGACAGGATTCCATTCAGCCTCTCTAGCTCACTTGGTTGTCAGTTACTAAATGATCTGAGGATCTTATCCAGCCATTTCTTGAATGAAGCCAGGATATCAGATGTGATAACATGGATGAGTAGTGTGTTCCAGACTGCAACACATATTTCTGTAAAAAAGTGCTTCCTGACTCAACTTCTGAATCATTTCCCACTTATTTTTGCACGTGTCCTCTGATTCGAAAGAATTCCAATGCATTGACTTTGGAGAGTCAGATCTGATTGTAGAACTAGATTATGAGATCTAGTTTTAGCCTTTCAGAACCAAACATTCCTAGGAATGTGTTTGGTCACTCTAGCCTGATCACAGTATGGCAATATCTTTTGCATTGCACAATTATAACAACCTAGATTGAAATGCTATACTTTTGACTACAGTATATATACAGTACAAATGCAGTGTTCTGATTTCCTTTTTTATTGTTCTCCACATTGTCTAGAAGACAAAAATGATGAATCATTAAAGACATCCGGGTGATGTCAAAAAATTTTTTTTCCATAGACACATTTGTGAAGCCAAGCTTATTGTATTCATAATTTATAGTTTTGCAACCTGCATGTAATAATCTGCATTTGGCTATACTGTGTTAAATATAATCTACAGTATGAGGTGCTCATTCACCTTTATTTTTACCTGTATTTATAATTGATTGCACCACTTTTTAGTTTTGTTCATTTTATAAAATATTTATTTTATCCTTGTATTTTTTCTTAATTGGTTTATTTAACCATTTGGTTCACTGCTTCATAGCTTTTGATTTATTTATTTGTGCGACGAATCTTCAGTGTTCTTTTAGCAGGATATCTTTAACCTAACATTCTCCACTGATTATGAGTTTATTTTATGCTGTTTTACTTAAGCTCTCATAGTCTTCCTGCTTGAATTTACCTTTGTTTTCGGCTTTAAATTCATTTTTCATTTACCTGTTTATTTACAAGTACATTTTATAAAATACTTCAGGCATAACATACTGCATTATGATCAAAGTTTTCTAATTGTTCTCTATCCTTAATCTGACGTGATTATTGAAAAAAAATGGATAAACACAGGCCATCCCTCTTGTAGGTACTCTGAGAAACAGGGTAAGCAAGCAGTCAGTAGCAGTGTCTATCATTTCAATTTCAAGTGATGTTGATCAAACTTTTCCCAATCTGTGTGAGAAAAACTAAACTCTCCCATGATAAATATGTCTTCCATTGCACTTACATTCCTATTCGTTATATAGAATATCTTGTTCAATATGTGCTCTCTCTATAGTACGCTGTTGATTCATTAATGCTGTATTCCTCACTATTACTCTCTCTATGGCATAGGCTTGTGATTCACTTGGTTTTTATGACATGCTAGTGCCATGCTTGCAGTAAACATCATCATGCAGTAAACATCATCCAATCTTATAAGCATTGCTATGAATAAATATTAAATAAAATATATTCTCACACTTTTGAAATGAAACAAAAGGGGCTATTGAAAAAGAGAGGATGCTGTTAATGTACAGTAAATATACATACCCCACACCCTACTTGTCACGCCTTCTGCAGCCAGAGGGTGCTCCTACTCTGTTCTGTCCCTAGTTTCCTGTGCTTTGCTGTCCTTCCGGTGTCTCTCTCTCTTGGGCTATATATTTCCGGGTCACTTTTTCCCCTTCGCTCAGCATTGACTTCCCGATGTCCTGAGACCCACCGAGCACCAGACCACTGCTCCATCTGTGGCCTGAGGGCATAGGTTTCTATACGGCATTACCTGAACCCCTGCACTACTGAGCTCTGGCTAATTCCCCGTTCCGCCGCTACACACAGGATCTTTTTCTGCTCTCCTGCCGTTCCACGGCTCATCTCTTTCGACATCCGTGACAGAATGCTGAGCCATCTCCGACCCTGCGAGCGGCGATTTTTGCCTTCCCGCAGCTTTTCTTTTTCATTGGGCTTTTTTTTCAGTTCTTCTATTCTAATCGCGGAATGCTACTCCTGGCTTCCCTGCCTGTGAGCGGGTCATTCAGTGGTATGCCGTCCCGACATCCGCTTACGAATACCTGGCTTTCCTCAGGTTGTCTCTCCTATCCTCATTGCTGGATATCAATCCGGTCATCCATGCTTGTGAGCGGGCCCTGTGCCTAGCTTTCCTCGGGTTGATCACTCTGATATCAGTGATAAAATGTTGAACGTGTTTTTTGCCCAGTCTGTGGTATTTTTCCAGGGGTTTTGTGTTTTTATTTTTGTTTTTGCTTGGTGTTTTGATTTTTCACTTCCTGGTTCTCGGAACCTTTGGTTCCTACCTGTTTTGTGTGTAGTTACCTTGGTCTCCCAGGTTTATCTTATTTGTTTGTGCTTGTATACGTGTGTTTTATGTTTTAAGTCTCTAGAGCTCTTCCCCTGCCCCCCCTTCCTCTGACCAAAAAAGGTTTCTACCCTGGAGGAAGGGGCAGCTCTCAGCTGTGGACTCCAAGAGGTTTCCTTACATTAAATTAGGTTTTTCCTCCCCCCAGTGCTGTGCAGCTCATTTATTCGTTGGGCGTCAGGAGCCACCCATGGGGGGGAAGGGGGTACTGTCACGCCCTCTGCAGCCAGAAGGCGCTCCTACTCTGTCCTGTCCCTAGTTTCCTGTGCTTTGCTGTCCTTCTGGTGTCTCTCTGTCTGGGGCACCAAGCCGCCGCTCCGTCTGTGTCCTGAGGGCATAGGTTTCTATACGGCATTTCCTAAACTCCTGCACTGCTGAGCCCGGGCTAATTCCCCGTTCCGCCGCTACACATAGGGTCTTTTTCCGCTCTCCTACCATTCCACGGCTCGTCCCTTCCGACATCCGTGACACTACTAAACATCAGATTTTAGTCACTGTAGTTACCTTAAAAAATTCTATGAGAAAGAAAAGACTAATCACCTTTTGCAAGTTTGAAGTAAACTTTGTATTCAGTGAGTTATTAAAACCTACTTTACCATCAAATCAAGATTGTAATGTTTTTTAAAAGTCTGCCATTACTATCAGCACAGATATAATCTTATCTCTCCTAAGAACAGGTTTGATCTTTCAAAACTGTTTATTGTTGTTTTGTGTCAAAGGAGAACTAACCTTGCTGGTTTATCCCAAAATGCAATTTGAAATTGTTTTTTCTCATAATGTCTCACTAGACATGGAAATAAATGTGTAATTACATAGAATACTTGTGTGATTTACAGTAAACAAAAATTTGTATTGTTCTTAAAATTTCACATGTGGATAAAGTTTCCGTTTTATTTTACATTTTGTTTTTTTACTGTTTTATGGCATACTTTTTAAATAAGCTTGAGGTAATGGATATTAATTATACAGTATTCTCAAATTTCTAGCCTTTCTAGAAAGATAATTTTTAAGGACATTGTGTGAATATAAAGAATTGTTTTCTTTTACTTTCATCCCAAATTGTATTCTGTTCCATTTAATGGATTGCTTGAAATGGTTTTACATACATGTAAAGCTGATTATTCTTCTTTTATATGTAATAAATTCATACGTTATGTTAAAGGCTTCACAAGAATATTTTTTTAATAATTTTTTTTTCTGCACACTCTTCACTTTAAATGTTGTGTCACAGTGGTCCTTTCTAACTTTGCATTTGACAACCAGATTTCCAATTCCATGCAATTTATCATTTCGCAAACTCGAAACACGTTGTGGTGTGTCTGAGTTCGGCGAGTATGTTTTTCTTCCGCTGATGTACAAGAAATGGTTGACTCTGTCAATATTGTTGAGCGTGCAGCTGGCACAATAAGGTTAGCAAGTCTGCAGCATTGTCTCTTGAGATTCAAGGGATGTCATTCCTGTCTAAGTAGGAGAGCGATAATACATCTGCACTCTGTGTCTGTGACACCTACCTGTCATGTGCTTTTGTCGCTGGACAACAGCACTTGTCATCTCATTGCAAGGCCTAACATGAAACGTGCATCACACCAGCATCGGGTAAAGTGAAATGTCGTGTCGGAGTTTATCCCAGGTGTCCGTTAAATCAGTGTGCTTAATCTCGATAAGTAGCATTACTACTGGAGTGGCTGCTATTTGTGTTCCCTTCACTTTGTTGCATACCTTCAGGACTGAGTAATGTATGATATAATTCTAAATCTATTCCCTGACACAAAAGCTATAAATTAAAGTTAAAGACAAACCCACCAAGATTATTTTATTCTTTCATAAAGAATATTAACTCCATAGCACTGTAACTGGTTGTAGTAGCTTAGGCTGAGAGCTACGTGAACTCGCTATGTTTGTTCTTGTCCTTGGATGTTACAGATATAAATACTCCCAATTCTAATCACAGGATTTAAAGTCAAGATTACTGTCTAGCCCTTTTTTTAAATGCGTAAGTTTCTTTGTTTTGTATTGCATTATTAACAACATGATACAGAAATTTAGTATTTGAAAAATATATTGAAAATACAGTGAACATCCGAATATTAGCTCTATGGCAAGTTTAAAAATGTGGTGCTACTGTAATGTTTACTGTGTAATTATCCTTTCTTAATATACGTGTAGCTTGATAGGGTAAGTGCTATTTAAAATGTGTAGCCTACCTTAATATTCACTGTGAATTTAAAAAGTTAAACAATCTATTTTTGTTTTTTACAAAGTGCCTATACAGTATGTCATTTAAATAGGATGAAACACCATCTAGGAAAAATTATCTTCCAAAGAGACTAAAAACAGGGCAAATTTGGCCGAGGAACCTCTAGTGTCTCAGCCTTTCACTTTAGAGTAAAATGAACCTGGAAGCTTTGTCTATCATAATTATCCTGTTAAGCAACCCTTGGACTCCCAGGAGAACATTTTAATAGGAGATTTTAAATTAGAATGGGATAGAAATGCATCCAGTAAGCGGAAATCCTGTTTAAATTTACATAATCATACCACTTTTTGCGTTCCTATTTTAAATCAAGAATGCTAATTATTCTGTTTTTAATGTTTATTTTAACTTAAGCACGTAAAAGAACACATATCAAAAGTCATTTCTTCTTGTCTCCAGCTCCTTGTACTGTAAGCACTCAAATTTGTAGTTTGTGGTTTATTTCGTTTTCTCAGTGACACAGAAAGTTGATGCAGAATAGTGCTATCTTAATTGAGATCCAGTAACTGCAGGTACCAGATGTTATACTATGAACATGAAATCATTGGAGACTTGAAGAAGCAAGTGAAAGTGCATTTAAAATATAACCAGGTGCTGATGATTTACCATCTACTCCTGGTAAATGAAAAGACCTTCATCTGGAGAGATCAACAGATGAGAAACAGCTGAAGTTTGCAGTGTTCATCATTGTAGGATTATTCTGTTAATTTTTTACTCACTTTGAATTTTCTAGAAGGAAAGCAGAATTGTTAATAAATTTCTGTGTTTTTCATCAACTTCAATCAAACACATAGTTGGTCATACGCAGTATTGCAGGCACGTAGAGATTTTTGCAATCAGAACACTGTAAAAGCTGTAGAAGAAAGCACAGACAGATAAGATACATGGCCAATACCTGAAATTGTCTGAAGACTTTCTTTTCTTATATGATATAACATTTGTTAGCTCCAATCATAAACTCATAAAATCATAGAGCAGTGCACATTTCAGCACTGGTCCTTTATTCAGTGGACAAAGCACTTTGTCAAAAATGTGCCTACACTACCTTGTTTCTCTGGTTTTATTAAATCTTACTTCTGCAGTGACACATTCCAGTAAGGCATGAAAGGCCCATTCTGCTGCCTTTCATATTATTCTAAACTGACAGTATTGTTTCCACTGAGGAAATAATATCCAAGGTTGACAGACTTTCAGCATTGTCAAGCACCACATCTCACTGCAAGCTGATGTGTTACAAAATTAGTAACTAGATAGTTGTGAAATGCATGTGTGAATAATAAGGCCCACTTTGGGGAATAGAGGACTATAAGATTAATACCAACAATTAATACAAGACATGCGTGTAAGGCCTTTTGGTTATTGCTTCAGTTTGTATTTTCCTAAATTCAAAATCTAAGGTTACCTGCATGATGTATATTTACTATTTGTCTGTAAGTAGTGTAGCCCCCCACCACTCATACACACTCACACTACAAAGCAAGATTTATAAATCTTATTTGAAATTGCTCTGTAGAGAAAAGGAAGAGATGGGGATAACATTGTAAAAGAAATTATTTGAAACCAAACAAGTATTGTTGGGCTAAATTACCTCATCTTGATTATAACACTATCATACAAACTCAGAGCTCATCTTTTTATTGCTATTACAAAAAGGCAGGAACAAACTCTTTATTTTTAAATAAAATAAGAGCACACCGACCTTGCGATAGCAAAATCTATGCCTTTTTTTAAATCTTTAAACAGCCTTGGTTTGACCTTGTTAATGCAGGAGCACTTTAGTAATCTGTGCTTAATGATTTTTTACATTAAACCACAGCTTGTGTTGGGCCCTTGTGTGTCACAGTAATTTAAGATGCAGTCATTTTGCACATTCCAATCCCATTATGTTACATTGTTACTGAATAAAGACTGGTATTATGTTCCTCCTATAAAGGGCAGAAGTGGCCTGAATTTTATCTGCTGAACGAATCAATCTGGATTATGTCAGCTGAAAAGAATTGTGAACTGGAGTCGCCAACAGATGGGGGGGATATTTTAAAAATGTATTTGTTGATTCTGAATATATCGACAAAGATAATACCTTGTAGTGACTGAAATGTATTTTTCCTTGTATTTTTTATACAGCTTGTACTAATTATCATTTCAGCAGAAATTATTAGGAGATCAAATGGAAATCGAATGCCATTTCCTACCATTAATTCAGTGTTTTATTTAAGCTGTCATGACAGGCTGTCTAGGCTGTGGGAAAAAGACTGAACAAATAATGAGTAAAGGTTTAAGAGGAGACGAGGCAAGGCTTGGCATGAGAGATGAACTATTCATTAGCAGCTCAAAAAGAATGATTGAAGTAACTTCTTCAAGCAAAGGGCTCCAGCCTAGGAGAGTTGGCTGCTACCTTCCCTGTTTGTGAAGGCAAGGTTGTGAAAGTGTCAGAAGGTCAAGCTCCAGTAAAAAAAAAGCTGAACCTGTCAGACTTTGAGTTCAAGGATGGGGGAGGTTCATTGTCATATACTGTATACAAGATATAGCTAGCCCTGTATAACTCAGATTCATATCAAGGTCATATTCTCTTAATATCTAAGCATTTTTGTTAAACATTGCAATCTCCCTCCCTCCATTTACACTATGAATCAAAATGATAATATTCATTTAGTCATATAATTTACAGATAGACTCTGAAGGGTTTTCTTTTGGTCTTGTAAGAGGCACAAATTATATCCGTAAAGCCTGCAATGCTCGCTCTGAGTTCTGTGTTCTTCTAAGCATGGGACAGTGACTTTCAAAAGTCAGATATGCCCTTCACGTTTTACTGGATAAAAGAGTAAACTTGGTGGCATCTAAGAATCTGAGCCAGCGTTTTTAAATATTTTTAAAAGTTCAGTATTCAACATCATGCATGGCACATATTAAAACGTTTTTTTTTAATTGATCTACAGTGTTAAAAGCTGGCATTAAAAAAATTGAAGTTAGTGAACAAACAGTATGTATTTACTTCTGAAACTATTGACTTTCCAACACTTTTCTTGATTATGCAATTTGCAAGTCCTACCTTAAGCTATTACATATTATACAATAAACCTTTAAACAAAATCTTTGTGGCACATGTAGACCACCCCTGGGACAGCTCCAGTAAAATTTTCCACCACACTTTGCATTTGTAGTTCTTTCCATGCACTTCAATAAGGTTGTCTTCGATTTATAAGAAATTTCACCATAAACCACAACACACATTATACTGCGAATTTTAACAGAAATATTCAGCAAGCTGGCTTTTGCGAATTCTGCTTTGAGGGGAATTCTTGTGAATCGGAGCCATGGTATTCATAAACATCCTGTATTCATTAAAACCTTCTAAAAATATTTTTAAGTGCACTTCCCTGTGTTCAGGCCATGTGCACTTCTCATATTTACATATTTATAAATACTGCCTGTACAATACATATTACCTTGCCAAAAACAACATTTTTCATTTTTTTTTCATGTTTCCGGATGTCTGTTAAAGTACAAAGCCCTAAAAGGTAGTGTGAGTGATGGTTTATTTTGTAACACAAGCTGTGCAAAAGGATTGCATCTTTGCATTCTAAAAAAAAAAAAAGAAACCGTTTTTATTTTGATATCACAATCTGTGGTTTGGGTGTTACATTTTCATATTTCCTTTTTCTTCCATTAGTCTAAATTCAGTTATCAGAATGTGCTTCATAAAAGTGTACTGAGTTGTATTGAATCATAAGTCTACTACCGTTGAAGTCAAAATTAATCATTGGATATTGATCCAATTTAACCGCTGAAGCAAAATGCAACTTAAATGAGTGAATCCGAGTCTAAATACTCTCATTGAGGTTCTACTATATTTAACAAAGTGTAGGTATTTTTGAGAACAGGTAGCCGGGTGAGAAATAGGCAATCGGGTCATGAATGTGAGGAAATAATTTATTGTAATTGGTTTGGCTATTTTTACCTAACTTTTGTAGTCTTTCTAAAACACATTATTGTAAAATATAGTATAAGAAAATTCCCCTTTTGATTGTCTATGATGATCTTGCTTTAGATTGGGCTTTTCCTAATGTTTTAGGATTCATTTTTTAAAAAGAATTTTAAACAGTGTCATAAGGATAGTCACTGCTGAAACAAATGCTTGGTTTCACATTATTTGCCAGCAGAGGGAGTCCAAGGCTTAAATAAAAAAAAACTAATTTATTTCTATACTTTGTTCAATTTACTCATCTCACATAAAATACATTTCTTCTAACACTTTATTCAATGACTAATTTAAATTTAAAATTAGTAGTTGATATAGAAGTTGTGTAGATAGGAACTAGGTAATATACAGTATGTGATGTGCTGCAATTAAGTTGCATAAAATTGAAGAGTAATTTCATTTTAAAGGGGTAAACCGTTGAAAATATGTATCAGACAGTTTTATAATGAATTGAAATTATTAATAAAAATATATACAGTATATATAATGAATATGCACACATGTATTGGAAAGTCTTCTTGCAGAAAGAAAATGCAACTAATGCCATTTAAGAGTGAAGATGTACTTAGGATACTTAGAACTTAGAGTTCAAAGAGACTGTTGCCAATAATTATGTCAATAGGGTATAAGTATAGGCTTTTAGATTTTTGTCAGTCTAATACCCTTCCATCATCCCCAGCAATCCACTACTAATGCAGTAACCTTTTGGTTAATTGCGGGTGTGGGAGGAGTTCTGTCTTCCTCATCTATATAGCCAGGTGGTTGACCCTCAAACCAAATGGGTTAAAGCCAAATTATCAGTAAACGCTTTCCTTATTGCAATAGCATAGCAATAAGTAATAGCATGCATGTTCACCTTATCTAAATTTTAAACTTCCATCTGGAGATATCCTACCACTGCACAGTGATTTTAAATTAAGCTTGAGAAGGGTGGTTGTTGCTGGATTCAGCTGACAATCAATCAATCATTTTATCTGGTATAGCACCATTCCCCACACTGTCATTCCTGTTGCTCAATGTCAATTACATTATCGGGAGAAAAGGAAGCATATCAAATAGAAGCATTCCCAAACCACCATAGAAATAGGGAGAATTGTATTTCAAATGTTTTAATATTTCAGTACCATTTAATTTATTTTCTGACAAGCTGAAATAGTTTCTTAAGATTTCTAGCACTTAATAAAGCAATCAGTCCAATTAAAATGGTATACATCGGTAGCATACTAAAACAGTATAAAGTTCTTTGGAACTTTAGCAAATACTGTATACTGTATAAGCCCAATATGCAACAACACAAAAGAACCTATCGAAACACCTCTCAATTGCTTTGGCAGTCAATAGGGGAAAGGAGACACAGGATCAAGTAATAACATTCTACTGTAGGTTGCTTATTTAATGATCAGTGAAAAGCAAATATATGGTTCAGTTTGTCACTTCTTTTATTTTTTAAAATGTATTTCATTTTTTTTAAATTAAGGAAGTGGGCTGTGCTTTTTTAGCATGAGCTCCCATGTTTGCATAATTACAGTATATTTAACGGATCAAGATGTTTTTAATAAGGAATACATTTACAATTGTATTATAATTTATCATAACATTATAACATTAAACAGCATGTCTTGACTTTGTGTGCAAAGCGCACTGATACGGGAAACTACAAGCTTTGGGTTTGAAACACCAAGGAATATATTTGTTTAATTATCTTTTGTGCGTCTTCACAGCATCTTGTATGAAGTGGTTTTAGTCAATGAGGCTCATTGCTCCACCTAGTGTCCAACCTGTAATGTTCCTTCTATTTTCTACAAAGGGCTTTATTACAGAACAGCAAGTACAGTATGTGGACTACTACAGTGTAAAGATTGTATCTAACAAACTGTTCTGTAGAAATGTTAAGATAAAATACTCTCTTTTAGTGCCCTTCATATACTTTTAGTAAGGCTAATTGCATATACTGTAAAAAAAGCTCTTAGACTACTGAACTTTGCTTTAATCTAATTGTTAATTGTGCATTACAAACCTAATACTCTATGGTATTAAATGGTGGGAATCAGTTAGATACAAAGAAGAAGCTTCTGGAAAACATTTGCAATTGGTAAATGGTTTGATTTTTAAAATCTGATCTAGACTTCACTAGGAATATCAACACCCAAGAATTAAGTGTACTGAAAGGTTATGAAGTGTTTGGGGAAAATGTGGCCTAACTGGCTTGGGTGAGGGCTGACCTCCTGGCCACAGGTTGAGGAGGCTGGGACCCCCATACAGAGTGACGAGGGGTGGAGGTGGGATTCAAAACGATGTAAGTGAGGGAGAGAAGGGAATCACGTTCAGTACTAATAATGTTTTAGGAAAGGAAATGAGGATGAGCTCTTTTCCAGTTCAGGAAATCCAAACGATTTTCGTTTGCTACTTTTCTCTTTCATATTGACTCTCATATGCACTATTGTACTGCACAGTTTAAGAAGACGGGTGAGCTCTTTTCCAGTTCAGGAAATCCAAACGATTTTCGTTTGCTACTTTTCTCTTTCATATTGACTCTCATATGCACTATTGTACTGCACAGTTTAAGAAGACCATGCTAAAACTACTTTGCTTGTGGCCCTGAATTTGGAAAATAGTTTAGAATATGTCTAGATGGATGGTGCTAAAATAAATATGTTTAGTATTTTAATTTTATTTTATTTAGTAATTGTATTTGTCATTTTATGTCATTTCAATATATGCAATGGCTTTACTTAATTGATTAAACTGTAGATCTGTATATGATTAATATTGTGAACATTCTTTCTTTTATAAAACTGCACATAGCATCTGAATTATTTTAGAACTGATTTACACTTTAGCAAACAAACTTGCTTGGAAAAGAAGGCTGAAATTTTTTTTTTCCTAGTTGCCATTAGTTTTTATCAGTGTTTGTTGATAATTACTATGATAATTGTATGCCATAATCTATTTCACATTATTTTGACATACAGTATACATAAAAAATATGTATGAAATTTAGTTTTGTAATAAGACAGCATATGTTATACATATACAGCATTTTTTCCAGTGCAAAATGCCATTTGTATAGACTTGAAATGTTTAGGTATGTACAGCCTATTTAAGTAAAACGTTTTAGTAACTATCGAAAAGTGACTAATACAAAAACCAAGACATTTTTCACTGGAACAAACTAGATTGTGTCTGATGCACATGTCAGATTGATTGAATTCAGCAGGAATTAGATTTAATCTCCATTTTTTCTTTAAACTATAGTTCGTCAGTGGTTAAGAGAGGAGGAACTGCCTAACGATCTTCCCCAGGAATGTAACCTAGCAGTTCTGAGTGAAATGCAGGAGGATTCACTTAACAAAGACTAATGAAAAGCAGAAGAAAAGTAGCATCTCGGCGTGAGCTGTTCAGCTGGAGAAAAAAATCCATGTCATGAAGGAATGAACTGAGGCTATGACTTTAAAACACTGAAAAAGAGAAGGAACACCATTTTCTTGAATCGGCTTCTTCTGTGGATGGAATGTTCAGGAACCTTTAAAACTGTAACAAATTGTTGGGCATAAAGCTGCATTGTTCTAGAATTGTCTGCAGAATGATTTTAAGATATGATATCATGGTTTCCTACCTTGTTTCTTCCATTTTACAATATTTTAATATTTTTGTCACCTGAAAGAAATGCAATTTGTGCAGTCTGTTTACATTCCTTGAAGGTAGTTCCTGCTCTTTACCTGGTGAAATCTGCTGTTTTGCCACTTACCGTACTCAGAGTCAGACATCTTTTCTCTAGTACCTGTATCACCAGTTGTTATGAATATCATTTTTACAATCATATTGAGTAATGAAAGCAAACTATTTTCCTTAAAACATGATTTTGTTATACCAGTTATTTTTAAAACATATCCCATTATATGATGTTGGTAATCAGATGTTAGCCAATTCACAACATTGTGCAGTGTTAAATAGCTACATTAAATTGTATTGTATGCTGCATCTTTAAAATGGAACATAGATTGAAAAGTAAGCACAATTTTGGTCAGTTAAAGTGATCCTTTGCAATTTACATAACCTATCTACAATATGTGTTCAGACCCATGTGACTGACTTGTTATTAGATGACTATCTAGTCTGCAAATGGGATCATGGTGCATTGCTTGGGATGTATGAATATTTACATTGTGCTGTCATAACCTCAGAACATAAATATTTCTAAAGTCCGCTGCAGAAATAACAATTCCAATTGTGAAACAGCAGAAAATAATGTTATCACTGGTGGATACTGCATAATTCTTTGTACTAAGAAACAAAAAACTAAAAGAGGAAGTAGATTTATGTAGTAAATGTGGATATTGTCCATTGTTTGTTCGAATGTAGATTTGTAGATTCTCAAAGAACTTAATGTAAAAAAAAACATTGTGAATGTGAAAAAGCAAAATGCAGAGATGTAACGGATGTATCTAGTTTACATACTGTAAGTCTGCTCACAATAGCTAGAAATATAGAATCTTAAAAGCAACTGTGCTTTTTTACATCTTGTTATGTTCAAGAACAATGTTGTTGCTGATGTTTTTAAAGTTCTGCCACAGGTAAATGTTTTAAAAATGACTACTAAAATGATTTTATGTATTAACTAGTTTAAAAGCAAGAAAAACTGTAAAATTATTGTCTAGCCCTAGATACAGTTCTACACTGTTGCATCTATTAAGCTAGCTGTTTTGGCTGTAGTCTTTAGAATTAATTATTTTTCACAGTACTGTACTTTGCCTTCTACATTAAAAAACTGACAATCTTTTCATGTGCTGCAAAACTATATCCATATATATCTACACATAGCATAGACAGAACTTCCTCTTTCAACAGTATTTTGCACTACGATAGTATCATAAAATATCTAGTGCACCCAAAAAATGAGAAGTTGAATATCTTGTGTGTTCATTGACATTGTAAAATGAGTCTTTGTTATCCTGTGAACCCAACAAAGTTTGCTAAGTTCTTACCTGTTGAATTTATGTATTACGCTGGTAATGATTATTTGGTAAAATACTGTAAGTGTGTCTAATATGAATTTGACTACTTTTTACAGTCTGTGCTAATACATAATTTCTTATTGAAGATTTCATGTTAAAATTTACCATGAAGTTCTCATTAATATGCAAAAACTACATGAGTTTGCCTTTTGAAAGTTTTCCATCATTTGTTAGTGATCCTGCCTCAATAAAATGACACCCATTAGTAAAAAATACTGAGAAGTTGTATCATGTCAGAGACCAATGTCTAACTGAGGTGAAACAGAATTATACACTCAATACCAATAAATACAGACCATTGTCAATTTCAGAGTTTAATACAGAAGTTTAATTGGCCTGATAATGGGTCCAAACTCCTATATAGCTTTGCTTGCATGTCACTGAATTTTAAAACCCCCAAAATTGCCCTAAAATGTTTTTGTGCTCCATTGGAGAAATATTGACTAAATATTTCTGAACAGATTAAAGTGCTAAATTCTAAATTGTCTTGTGACTTTAGTTTTTTTTTTTGTTTTCAGTGCAAGTTCATTGAATGCTTTTTGTTTTTGTAACTACTGAACTGTACTTGTAATAAAAACAGTATGTATTCAAATGATGTCTTTATTCATGCAAAAGGAGGTCTCATACACTTATTTCTGGAATAGTCTGTCAAATTATAGAACAAGCCAGGGGTTCATCTCAACTATTTTAATTATTTTTTTTATCTGTTCAAATTTGGTTTGAATTTAAGGTAGTTTTATTTGAGAAGAAATATTTAGTACCGAGTACTGTAATCAGAAAGGAAGTCTCAAGAATCAGTTTCCATCTTGCATTTGCCTGCTGGTGATAGCAGAGGCCATATGACTTTATTTGATAAAATTAAAAATGTAGAAAAAGTTTTAAAAGAGTTTACATACAGTACATGTGAATATTTTGAAATCCACATATTGTCAACCATTATTGGACACCACAGTCCATATTTGATATCTGTGAGTGTAGTAGTCTTGAAAACCAAATTGTGGCTAGATATCAGCAGGTGCTTTGCCAGGTCATTCTTCAGCAAATTGGAGAACATAAGAAAGTTTACGAATGAGAGGAGACTATTTTGACGCATCTAGCATATTTGGAAGTACTTCATTGATCCAAGGATCTCATACAGCCATTTTATTTGATTAAATCAGGTTATTGGCTTCAATAGCGCAGGCTGGGCATCTTGTTCCATACTCCCACAACCCTTTGAGTAAAGATGTATTTTCTGTTCTTGGCTTTAACTGCAGGTCAAAGACTCATTTTCAAATCTAGATAACTTGCCTGGATGTGCTCAGGCATGTACTGTATTTTGATAGTTGGGAGATGGTTCAGATGATAAATGCCATTAATATGGTTTCTTTTGCATTTTGGATCTTGCAAAATCTAACCCCCAAGCTTGATGACTGTAGTAAAATGGAGGGATGTTGAAGAAATCCTTGTTTTTCTTTTTGGAGGAGAGTTAAAGGAAGATACAGAAGAACTGGAGATTACACAATTCAGTCTAAAAGACATACAATTCTGTATTTGGAGGTACCAAGAAAACATACCATTTAATAACAATGGCTAATGTACATCATTCAGATTTGGATTTGTTATTGCTGTTTCTCACCAAGCTTCAATGTGACTGTGCTCTATGTCCAATAGTTTCCACTCATGCTGTGAGTGTCCTCTGCATTAATCTTTGTGATATTATATATGGTGTCTTTGGCAATCGACACAGGCAGATACTACAGTTAAAATCCATTTCAGCGGTGTAGTGAAGGATCAGTGTTCAACGGAGCACTTTTCTTCATTGTTGTTGTTGAAGCACTTGTTACAACACTGTGAAAGATGAGCAATATAAATGATGTATCTTTTGCTCTCCTCCCTGACTTCTCTGTTAAGTGCTATACAAGAAACTTGCTGGAGGGGTACAGAACTGTCTTTGTAACACATAACTGGCCCAGACTATGACAGCTAATATTACAAGTTATGGTGCTCCTAACAGTAGTGCTATGCCCTTGAGGTAATGTATTGTTAATTCCAAAACCTGTTAAAGTCAGACACAGTCCAGTGTTATTTCAGTATTGGCAAATAACTCTGCATTTCTCTTTTATCAATCATGTGTCTGTCTGTCTGTGCCCACACGCCTGATACTGTATGTAATTGGTTTTGTCTGTAGAATTGCAAACAATTATTCCTGAAACAGAAAGAGATTGTTATGGTTTATGCTTCTTAATTTGTTTAATAAGCTTATTGACAATATGGAATTTCTGTAGATATATTCATGTGTACTTTGAGAGTCGTATATTTCATATATTAGTCATATATTTTGATAGTCATACAGTATGTTTACTGTAAACCTTTTGGGGTAGAAACATTACTGTATGTCTGTTTGAAAATGCCCTAGCCTTTTCCAGCTTATTTTGCTGTGACTAAAGGTTTTAATGACTAAAAAAAAATGTTTTTTCTCAAATTTACAAAACCTAAATGGGATATTTAGGTATGATAATTTTCACAGAGAAACTTTGCTGAGCTATTTTTTCCAATTTGTTGTCTTCTTGCCATTATTGACATATACAAATAGATTTACTATTCAAGAGATGTGACACTTTACATGAGCAGTTCATAACAGCCTTTAATTAAACAATTGCATGTTACTATCTGAATTCTGTACCTACTAAAGCAGTCTCAACAAGAGTATTTTGTATCAACAAAAGTATTTCGTACAGAATACTGTATAAGGAACCAGATTTTGAACCTTAGGAAGGTGTCATCTTTAAGTGCCTTAGTTTAAGAAGCATCACTGATACAAATTGATAATGCAGTTTTTAAAGATCTACAGTATACAGCATGTTCAAGCTTTTATACACTGTATACAGTATATAGTTTCTACAAGTGAATACATTTATTAATTTTACATATTAGTCTAACAGCATTGTATTATTATTTAATAAGATTTGTAGAAAATAAATCCACTTTAAATGCACCCAAATTTAAGCAAACTGTTCTTGTGCGGGCTAAATGTCTGAAGTTAATGTATGATGAATTCTTAAAAGAAGAATCTTTAGTATACCAGATGTTGAGCACATGTGATGAACAAATCTGTTCCTAATAAATCGACATCTTGAAAAAGTAACTACATTGCTTTTTTTGCAGTCATAAATTTAATAGTACTTTGAGTAACGATGTATTAGGTATTTATAAATGAAATTAGGAGGACTTTGAAATTGAATTTAGTGCTGTTTAGTATAAATTTGCATGGTAATTTGCTTCATTAGCACACCTACATATTTGACATCAGTGAGTGATAGGAATGAAGATGTTCTTTTGTAAAGCTTTGTGTCTTCAGTTAAATGCAAGAAATGAAAGGTTTAAGTTTTAAAACAGGCTATGTTGCTGAGCCTACTGTCACCACTGAAATAATTGCTTGGAATCACGTTAATGGTACACATACGGTATAATAATTTTAAAAAACAGACAGCAGCATAGTAATGATATGTATTGTGCTTGATCTGTATGATTATATATATAACAGTGTAAATTATATATATATGGCCAGACATTATTAGATTAAATGCTGTTTTTATTTATGTTTTTATAGCTCTATGTATTTTTGTCCAGATCCATGCCTTTTCTCTTCACACCATATTGTCGGGCAATGTGTACATCAGTTGATGTGTTTAAGATGATAGTGCGGCTCAGTTCAAGTGTGCCAACAGTTGTAACCGTGCAGATGGTGACCCCTAGTTGAACCTGTCCTCACGCTCATTTGTTCAGCTGTATTTAATTTTTCCTCCATATTGCAGGGCCTTCCCTTCATGTTTTGCAATTACCACTAGAGGGAGCTAAAGACCACCTTTAGTATTTCAGCGAAGAAGTACTGTGACTGCAAGCTCAGCTTTTATAAACTTGCCCAATGTACTGACAAAGAGAGCACATATTTACTTTTACTCAAATACTGCCCTTGTAATTTATATTTAAGTTTATACATTAGTTTATACAATTCCCCAAAAGTTGCACATCATTTGGCATACTAAAATGAATTATATAACATCATAATTAGGCAGGCTTGCTATATTATTTCAAAGTGCAAACTAATTCTTACCTTTGCAAAAAAGCACACGGTGGTCTGTATCTGTTCCCAGTAAAATGTTTTCAAAATTAGCTGTGTAATATAAAGGAAGCTGCTTACAATGTTAGGCCCAGGGTTTGATGAAAAATTATTAGTGATGCAACATAATGTGGTTATGTGGTTCTAATCACAGTAACATAATGTGGTTGTATTTTGTGCTTATTGGATTTGAGACTAAATGAACTGGGGATTTCACATGTACTAGCAGTACTGCTTTACTTGATTTTGTGTGTTTGAAAGAGTTCTTGCAATACGGTGCTTTAAAAGATTCTAAATGACTTACAGTATGTGTAACACACACAATACAATGTATGCACACAAGTCTGCCTGGAAAAAAATAAAACCTCAAAACTAAAGGAACATTTTGTGGCACAAATAATCTACAATAATAATAAAATAGACAGTAAGCGATATGTGCCTGAAGGTGGCAGTATCGGAAAATAGCAACACAACTGGATGAAAAAAAGGAAAGAAAAGATTCATTGGTGTTGTTAAACCTTTCATTTTATTAGCACCAAACTGTGGATAAGATTGCAATGCTTCTGTATTAACCTGAAGCAGCCGAGAACACTGACATTAGCATCCGCAGTTCCTAGGAATGTCTGATAGGGCGAAAATGGAAAGAAAAGTGAAAATGAAATAAAGTGGGAAAAAAGACAGAAAGAATAGAGAGGAGGAACGAAAGAGTGCCCACGCTGAGGAGAGCAGGCTGGCACTTCAGCCAAACGACAGCATCGGCTGTGATGGGTAGTAAGTAGCTGGGCTGAGCTTCTTTTGTGCTCTCATAGCCCCACGGAGATAATTGAGGATCACAGTGGTGGGAAAGCGCTGCAGTCATCATTTGCTGTCTGTCAGGTATCAGTACTCAGCTCTGTGTCATCTGTCACCATTGAGGTGCTCTGTCATCTTTCCTCAGCCTTCAGCCTTCTTTCTCATCATGTTCATTATCTCCTGCTCAACACCCCCTCCCAACCCCCCCCCCCAATCCCCCACCCCCGCCCCTCCTTTCCTCGTAAATGCATCTTTGTGCGACTCTCAGGCTTCGGATTATGAATCGATGATCATGTGGTGTAAGAGAGATAGATGGCTTTTAGCTCCATCTTGTCTCGTCTAATTGTAAAATATTAGTTACATTAGACTCTGGTTTTTGATTAATGGAACTTATTTGGAGCGGCCTTTCCCAGCCCTCCCCCTTCCAAAGTCCTCCACTGACTTTTGAGAATTGAGTGATTTCACTTAAAGCAGACAAATAGGCCCTTCAGCAATGGAGAGCTGAGCAAAGAGATTGCAAAGCACTGTCGTATGTATACCCACAATCTGGACTGTAAAAGTTATGGAAGATTTTCTTTCATTTTAATCAAGGCTTTTTAAGCCTCTCTGATGGAGAATAATAAATTATGCTTTTGCAATTTCACTGTTTTAGCAAATGAGAAAAATGTAGCTTTATGAGAAATTCATCCCGTTGCTTTCTACAGTATGCCTTTTGTTTGAGTAAATAAAGATATTTCTGACACAATGCAGAAACATAATTTTTCTTGGAATAACAGGTTAATACAGATTAATAACCTTTGTCTATCCTTCTTTGAAAGAAATTTTTAAAAAGCTTTAACTACCTAATAATGGGAAAGGGTTTATGCATGTGTAATTGTTATAATTATTGTAGCATTTTTTGTACAAGATACAATGATGTTAGCAGAGTTAGCAGTTAGAGTTCATTGTGACTACCGAGTTGCAATTTTATTTTAAACCTTTTCTCTTCCTTAATTTTTTTCTTGATAAGCCCATGAGAAATCTTGTGTTTATATTATAACAATGATCTGCATGTTTTTCTTTAATTAGCTTTGAGTCCTTGGTTAGCACCTGGTGCACATAATTTGGCGAGCCAACACATTTTGTACTTTTGTTCCTACTTGTTTTTCTTTTTCCCATGGTTAACTTAATTGTATGTCACACATCTTCCTCACAAGTATTCAACAGTTTGGACAGTTCTTTTTTGCACTGTCTGCATAATTGCATTATTTTTTCAAACAAAAGTCTATCAGTGATATTTGCAATATGCCAAGCAATTATTAAATTTATTTGAGGCGGTTAATTGTTGAAGGGACATCTTTGCTATCTAGTCATTGAACTGCTTTAATAAAAGTATCATAAACAAACTGTTTGCATACCTGAAACATTAGTTTTTGTGCTGCTTATTCAAACTATAACATTTATTAACAGTCTAGTCTCATGGCTCAGTAAATAATTCTGTGGTGCTCTGTGGGGATTAAAAACATGACTAAATGAATGAATGTTCAAGAACTTTTTGTTCCTAGACCAACATTGCAACCACAAACAACTTCTGTAGGTCCTGCTGAAAGAACTTGTCAAATCACATCCATCACATGATAAATATACTGTACTAACACATGGTGCTGGCTCTTTCAGCCAATCAGAGGTAAAGGAGCTGTTCCTTTATTACTTAACCACAGAAACAAAACCACATATTTCTTTGAATTCAAAGTATCCCATAATTAAACGGCTACACATTTAACTAAAGGCATGTACATAAAACTCGCTTAATAGCAATCGGATTAGGACATACAGCTTTAATTTATGTAAATTCACATGAGGAGAAACTTGATTACCAACAGGTTTTTGGTTTTTATTTATACTAATGCCTACATACTTAAGAGAATCATACACATATTGCTGGGAATTGTAGATGTTATACTTCCTATGTTTTACCTTCTAAATAAATACCTACACAGACAAGTAGAGTACATCTTGTTACTTGTACAATGAGAATGCACATAATTAGGCATGGTGTGATTTACAATGAAAGGGACTGGAAGAAACACTACTCTGAGTATTAACAGTTCCTTCTGGAACAGTTATTAATAAGATACTCTAGTAATTAAGTCAGAACCATATCCTTTGTGTATCTTTTGGCTTTCTTTGTCTTCACAAGGTAAAATAAATATTTATAAATAAATACAAATAAATACATTTTTTAATACTTCTACCAACTCTTATTTCAGTTGTTCAGTCAAATTGTAATTACTTGTGATAGGATGAGATGAAGAATGTTAAAGAATAGTGTACTTGTTAGGAAGAAAACAGCAGCCTTGACCGGGGAGTCTGTTGTAACCAGGGAGAGTGCTGTAAGGGTGAAGATGGGGTGGAGGAGGGCTGCTGGAAAAGATGTGTGTAAAGGGGTGTACAGCAGGAGAATATTTATAGGTAAGAGAGCGGAAGTGCAAGGTTATAATTTCACCTTCTGAATGTCTGCTTAACTTCACAAATACATAAATTTCTGGCTACATAAGGAAATAGGCCAGCGTCATATCATTAAAGATATGGGCCAATGATTTTTGTTACATTGTTAATTTAGTGTAGACTTTATCAATGAAGCTTTCTAAAGTCCAGCAACTGACAAAGTCATTTTAACAATAGACATTTGCAGAAGTTTAAATTTGCGCATGGATACAGTAACATCAAAGGACAGGCTGCTAAATTCTTAATCTAAATAACAAAACGCTGATCAAACTGTTTTCAAGGACAAAAAAAACTGGCTGTTTGCTCTCACTTGAAATGGGAATGCCTCATACCTGAAATGATACAAGTTGTGTCCCAGATCCAATCAGCTCAGTTTCAGCTAGAGTGTGAAAGTGCATACTAATATTCAAGGGGGAATATGCTGTTTGGACATGTTGTTTGCTGAGTAATCTCTAAGTCTTCAGAACTTCCAGGTTATTATTCGTGGACAGATGGTGCATCACATTTTATTGCTTACACCTTCTGTGTGTTTTTTTTCTTCAGAGACTATGAATTGTTCTTTCAAGAGCTAAATGCAAGGTGTTTTTTTTTATAAGGCTTCAAAACATGGTTTAGGATTCTAATCAGACCACATAGTATAAAGACTCCACAATCCCATTTTACCCTATTAGCAAGACTAATCCTTAATTTATTTGTAGAATGTTTTTTGATCAGTTGTTAAACAGGCAGTTATTTGCGCTGATTTTTGAATGACCACCACTAGTTTTAAATGCAAGTTTCCCCTGCAGCGTCATAACAGCGAGAATCTTTTGGAAATCCTGTATGATGAACTCCATACTGCTATTCTTCTCTTGTTCTTTCCTAAAAGCAAACAGCTTGCCAGGGGTTAATCCAAAATAATACATGGACGGAAATTAAACAGACTAACTGCTTTTTTTCCTACAGCTTTTTCCTCTTATTCTGAAGATAGAATTACTATTTGTAAGCATCTGAAAGTCATTAGTGGCTCTGCAGTCTGTCAGGTGCCAGCACACAAAAAAACTGCTGAAACCAAGCGGGTTCGTGCGCACAGTGCTGGGAATTTGTCATGTGCTGATGAGCAGTTATAATAATATATGAGCAAATCACAAGCATTCTGCAAATTAATCAATTTTTTTCTCCCCCTCTCTCGCTCTCTCTCTTTCTCCCTCTCTTTCTCTCCTTACTCCCTTGTCTCAGGGAGAGTGTCTTTTGCCGGCAGACGTAGGTGAAGCTCTTTCACTCACAGATGGTAGCTCTGGCATCAGATGGAATTTATATAAGAGTAATTTTGATTCCCTGCCAAAGCAGCACTGCTTGTGAGACACCAGGGGGAAACAGTACGAGGTTATTTCAGTGGTTTTCTACAGTGGGAAGTTAGACCAGTGAGAGAAGAGGAGAGGTGGGGTGGGTGAGGAGATCTTTAGAGTTGCGCTTATTGTTTTAGCCTAAAGGGCTAGAAACTGTACTCTGCTTTGCCACAGGCAACATCCACCACATCTTTTTTCAGAAATGTATGCTGAAAGAATGCTTCACAGCTGTTGTGGACTGCTGGCGAGAGAGAGAGAGAGCCACATGACTTTGTGTCCTTTCCTTTCTTTTACAAGGCTTGGAGCAGGGAGAGTTTAAAAGGTTGTGGCTGTACAAGCTGTAGGGGTATTAGGCTTTTTGAGGAAGTAACGCTATATTCTTTGCAATTTTCCCAGACCTCTGATCTCTTTACACAAGGCCTTCATGGGTTAATTAGCCAAGTGCCTCATAAAAGACAATGGAACTAATAATTTTTCTTCTTTTTTTGCCATTGTTGTTCATCTTCATAGCTATTAGCTAGCTTTAAACAAGACACAGAATATTCTAAAAAATATCACCACCATCATTAAATGCCACTTTTCAAAATGTTGGCATCAAAACAAAATAAGTGCTCTATATTTACCATCAGTAGGCCTAATGCCAGAGGCCACGTCATTTCCTAAACTATGCACAAATAAATAAAACTGGATTGAGGTGGCAGTACAAAACAGAATTGGAAGGATTGATGTCCTTTCTGAGAAAAGCATTTGTTGAATAAGAGAGATGTGCCTCTATTGTGCTGGAAGAAATTATAAAAAAATATGGAGTATCAGCTACATTATCCAACAGAGTAATGTTGGCATGTTTTGTATAATGTAAGACGCTGCCCATTTGTTTTGGTTTATGTGACTGCAGTGAAGTAAGTGGATTAGACGGAAACTTTAGCATGCTTCATTGCAGCTGGTTGCCGACATCTGTCATTCCTCAGCCATACATTTAGAATCACGCCAAGAACAAAAAGCTAAATCTGACACCTTTCATTTTAAGAAGGCGTTGCGGAATAGGAGAAAAAGGATTTTGTTTTTGTTGGTATTTGCCTTTTTTAAGGGGTTTTAACAGAGAGCAAGCTACAATGTCTTGTTGGTTTTTCTCCATTTTTTTGCATACATTTGGAATTTTTTGAAAAACCAGGTTTACCTTTTGTTTTACCCAGCTTTGGTTTTAGTCTCTTATCGGGATGCTATTTGACACGTTTTGCTTGATCAGCTGATTCATAGCTTTTCATAAAATATTCTAGTGCAACATTAAAATACCCTCCACACAAACACCCAAATTGTCCCTTAATGTAAATTTCTCTTTAATGTGTTTAATTGCTATTCATATCCTTCAGAAGATATTCATAATCAGAAAGTGATTATGCTTATTCTGTGCTTTGTTCTTTCTTGGAAAGTGATAAAAGTGGATTTTTGGTTATCAACTTTCTTTATATATTGTATATGCAACCATAATAACTGTAAAAATCCCATCCATATTGCCCCTTCTAGTTTATTTCATTTGAAAGAACGCACTAAAAATGATACTCTACTTTTAAAATGGTGGCTAATGTAGGTCTGGCAGTTCTTGCCATGAGCACTTATAGGATTCCAACAGAATGAGCTTTTGCTTCTGTCTTTTCTATAACCTCACGCTGTTTTGCAATTTGGTATAAGAACACAACTGAATTTTTAATAAGATATCTTTTCACAATAACCCGATGCACTATTACAGCTGAATGTAGAAACCTAGGTTCCATTAATATCAAGTAATTTGTTTGTTCATAAACATAGTAGAAGTACAGAGTGGAAGCATTTATTTTCCTTCTAGTTCATCTCTTGTAAACAATGTGGCACTTGTTCTTTCCTTACTCCGCCTGACCCTAGCCTGTGTACATATTTATATATTATTCATGCAGAATTAAAAATGAATGTGCTCTTTACCTCAGCTGTACTGTACAATGACAATACAAATGAACCCATTCTGTATTTACTTTAAACAGTGCAGTAAAGCTGACTTGTTGGGGTACATTCATTCTCTTAAGTGTAAAATGGGATAAGAAAATCAGCTTCTTAGATTTAACATAATGTAAAAGACTGTGAAATTAAACCGCACATGAATAAAATGCTTCTATTGTGTGTATTTGCCTCGCTTATCTAAAAATTCAGACAACTGGAACATTTTAAACCTAAAACTTGTAACAATCCCTTTTGTGTTCTGTCTGTATGTGCCCTGTGCAGACATTGTAATTTTGTAAAGCTCCAGAGAAATTAATACTAGCGAAAGGTGCATTTACTGTAGCATCAACCAATATAAAGTCAGTTTTTCCACACACAATAAACATGAATTCATTTTGTTCGATGTTTCATGGTTGATATCTTAAAATCTTGCTGTTGTTTTTTTCTTTTATCAAATCCGTACCAATATTTAAACCATTTTCTGTCATGGTAACTAAGGTCTTAGTTAATATTGTGAAGATTTTTGGACTATTTCTAAAGAAATAGAAACAGGGGGAGATGAAATCTATGACTTTTTGTTGGGAGCCAAAGGCTAATAAAAAGCCTTTGGCTTTTTTGAAGGGAAAGTTTAGTGACTTGTGCAGTGATGGTCCTCATTTAATTAATAGTTGTCTGCCAACAGGGATAATTCCAGCTCCTTTTAAAACTGCCCTAGTAAGGGCTCTAGCTAAATGTACAGTATATCAAATATATTTTAGACTTGCTGGAAAGGTTCTTGAAAACTCAATAGTCAAACAAAGTTTTCTAGATAGAAAAGATCTTTTGGAGAAGGGCATTTCACTCATGCTTTGTTTACAGTCATAGAACAGAGAATGATCTAGTTAAAGTGGCAAATGACTTACCTGTGAGTATACTGTAGACTCAAATGCCTAATCAAGATTTAAAAATATGGTCACATGAATATTGTGCAAACTACTGTAAGTAAAAGGGGATAATTGATTTAAAAAATATGTGGACCTGTTGTGGACATCTAACAAATCTTGTTTCTTTGGTAGAGTTTGTACGAAATAAGTAATGTTATATGTGGTGTCCCTCAAAGTTATATTGCAAGTTGGACGTATTTTAATCACCATTAGATGGGATTAGGTATATGTGATGTACTTCAACAGTTCTGCTAATGAAATACAACTGTGTATTCCTGATAAAGCAGTTGACTGCAACACTGTTTCAGTTTAATCTGAGTCGTCTGGCGATATTAAAAGTTTCAAATGGTTGTGCAGTTAAAACAGGGACAGAAGTCTTATTATTTGGTTCTCAGAAACAAAGATGGCTAAAATAGATTACGGAAATGAAGTTTAAATATAAAGATTTAAAGAGTTACATAAAAATTAAAAGTAAAGCAGAATCCATAAAGTTTTAAAGTTTTAATACTGTATGTACAGTATTTAATGCAAACATCTGATTGGGTGTTTAAGTCTGTTATTAAGCATGTGTTGGTTTCGAATCCGTGATTTAATTGTTTCTGTTTGTTTATTTTCTGCAGGTCAGAGGCCGTTCCAGTGCAGATACTGCCCATACAGTGCCTCCCAGAAGGGAAACTTGAAGACCCATGTGCTGTGTGTTCATCGCATGCCTTTTGACAACAGCCAGTACCCCGACCGGCGATTCAAGCGATCCAGAGTCGACTCAGACACGTCCGGGAATTCGGAAGACGCGAACGCCATGACGCCCGGAAGTGCGGGAGAATCTGCGCCAGAGGCCGGAGTCCAGGAGTAAAAAACAGCACAACAACACTTCCACTACAGCATCCACTGCAACAACAACACCAACAACTACGACGAAGATTTCCCACAGGCATTAAAGGAGGGTGGTGAGGGTGGGTGTGGAGATTAAAAATGTAACTCACATTCCAAACACTTTTTAAGAATATTCCACGTTTAAAAAAGCAGCTAAACAAAATATATTAATACAACCGAACTGTAACATCCAAGGGGGAGCCCTCCAAAATGGCCGCCCAGTGTTTTGCAAAAGTACTGTTGAAAATGGCACGTGGGAAAAGAAGTAAAAAAAAAAAAGGCGTTTTTTTAAGTTATATAAAATATAGTGACAGGAAATTAACTTGTTATTTTAAAAAAAAGAAGGACATTAAATCTTTAAAGTGATTTTTGTCCCAAAAATAATGCTTTTACCAGAAAAACGATACGTATAAACGATTTAGCGATGCCTAGAAGATCGAGGGGCTGTGTTTTCAGCGTTGAAAACACCTTTATAACATGACACCAGCTGCTGTCATTTGCCTAGCATAGTAATGAGATGTACTAGTAGACTGCCATGGTGCCAGCCTGACTGGAGCTGTCATAGCAGAAGAAATCAATTCAGCCGGTGTCGCAACTGCACTATAAGAGAAACTCTAGACTGGCCTATAAGCAAAGGGTCAGTACTGACCTGTGTTGAGCAGGACCTGGATATTACATTTGCTTTCTCTTTAAAAAGATCATAGGTAAACGAATTGCATATTGTAAGAATCCATTAATCTGCACAGATGCCCATGCAGATTTAAACAGTTCTTTTTTTCTGGTGATCAATTTGCAGTATTGAGAGGGAAAGATATTTTTACTTTTCCCTTTTGTTTGATAACGATGAAGTAGGTTTTTGCTGTTCCTTAAAAATGTAGTAGCAGTGTACATAAGCATTGTATAGTACTGAAACTAGCTAGCCTTGGTTCTCAGAGGCACTAGGGAGACGTAGAATGTTTCTTTCATAGCAAGAGTTTTGCTCCATATTCGAATGAAGGAATTTCCCTGAACATGGTCAGTTTTCTGTTTGTCACTTTCTTAAGTGATAAAGACACAATGCAGGACTATCTTCCTAAGCTCTTATAAAGTAGCTAAAAAAGAGAAAAAATGAAAAAAATGTTTCCTGCTCTTTGTCTCTAATATAAACGTGTGTATTACCTAATTCTTCTTTGTTTTTGTAAAACATAAATTTGTTCTATATTTTTTACAAATTTTAGCTTTTGTACAATTTGGATTTCCAAATTTATGTTCATTTTCATATAGGAAGCTTTTTGAGAGGATGTAATAAACACTTTTTGTTTTTGCTTTCTTCCATTTTTGGTTTTGTTTTAATTTTGTTCTGGAAATATTAAAATAAAAGGTTTAGATCCTATGAAATCAGCTTGAAAAAAAGCAGTAAAAAGTATGTTGCCTTTTAATGTACTTCCTCTTGTTAAAGGCAAAAAAAGAAAAAAAAGGTGCTTTTTATTGCAGTGGTTGAAAACTATTCATGTCTTCTGAAAAAAAAATAATCCAGACTTTAAAAAAGTCAATATCTTCCCATTCAGGCTGGGAGCATACACTAAAACCCCTGGGCCTTAAAATTTTCATCTCTGCCTAAAGCAGTTTACAAAAATACTAAACTGCAATCAATGTAAATAAAATTCTAAGCATAACCCTGAGATTATAGAAGGAAAATCTCAGGCTAAGGAGAAAAAAAAGGTTTGCATATGCTGGTAAAAAGGATATCATCAGATTAAAGTTACAGTTTAAATGAGGTCACTTTGTAATTAAGACCCATGTGGCATAACGCAAGCTGCTTTTATTGTTTTGTTTTTTTAGTATAGTTCTCACTGCCTTACTTAAATCAAGTTGATAAACTTAATGCAACTGTTTCTACGAGCCCGTCCGAGGGATCGAAATGTTATTAAAAGTACTTTATGACTGTAGTAAGCTTTAGGATTTTAACTGCACTACTGTGTTTGGTGACTGTGTCAGTCGCTTGCTTTTTCGTGTGTGTGTGCGCCGCCTTCAGTATCTTAGACAAAATGAAAAAAATGTAAAAAAGTTTAAAAAAAAGAAAAAAACACATTCCATTTCTCGCACTTTTTGAGCTTTTTCAGTATTCCTCTGTGTCTTTTGAGCATTTTCAGATATGACAGGCAATAATTCTGTTTGTGACACTGGAAACATTTCCCGTTCTTTGTGAAGTGTTCGTTGATTCCATATGGTCCGGTGCTACTGTCCCTGCCTTCCCCACCTCTGACGTAAGCCCCCCCTTTTTCCAAAATATTTGTAAATCATAATCCAAACAAGTGACAGACGCGGTGATGCATTGTCAGATTCTGAATATCATCATGCTTCTCAAAATCTAAACATGTCAAATTTTTTCTCTGTAACTTCTGTAGTCTGTGATACTGGTCATAATACTGTCTACATTCCTACATGAAGAATATTTCTATCTTGGAGGAGATCTGAGAACAGTAGAGTAGAGGATTTTGTTGCTATGCTTATAACAAGTAGATGACTTTGTATTTAAGGATTATTCTTGGTCATTATTTATTATTATACATCTGTTGACAGAACTTTATTCTGGTATAGAGGTATTAAAAGTTGTTTTTTTCAGCAATGACTGTTTTCTTTCTGCTGTTAGAAGTTAAAATGTCTTTGAAGCAGTACAGTTTTATCCAGTGTTTTACGCAATAAAACCTCTACCTCTGAAAAAAGGATCACCGTGTTTGTCTTATTTCAGTTAATCAGTCCATAGGTGTTTGGCATTTGGTAAACAAAATGAGTTTAAGCACTTCAGTGACTACACCAGTAGCAACCCTATGCTCTCCACTTTGACTGAAGTCTGGGTAATGTCATGATTGCTACAGTAGGTGACCAGGTTAGCAGAGGTAATTACATTCAATGATTAAGCAGATCGCCAAACACCACTGAGCATGGGGAGGGGGTGTTGAAGATGACCAGGGTATTCTGATTAGCATGTCAGAGCAACCCCTGAGACCCACCAGGTATGTGAGAGCTGCATCACTATGTAGAGCTACCAGTGTTTGACCCTCAATCTCTCAGGCTAGTGCACGTCACAGTGGATTAACAATATGGATACTCCAAATTAGCAGGAGAAAATAAAAAAAAACGTAATTGGTGATTACAAATGTTGAAAAATATACATGCTTCGAATATCACATTTCAAAGTATTGATAATATTATTGAGCTGAACTGAAGTACTGAAATTAATACACTATTGGGGGGTGTACTGAACACAATCCGCTCTATGTTAAGATGTTATTTCTTTCTCTGCTTTTGAATTTCCGTGAAAAATATGGTACAAGTCTAGAGCTCCGAAGTGGCAAGATCAGTACGGGTGCACACCCAGCTCACAGCTTGAACCCTATAACCCAGACTTTAACCCACCACTTTGAAACTGTATCGTGTCACCTGCTGACTGGGCCTGAGCTTCCACAAATAGTTGCGGATAACCGATAACTGGCACTGCTGGGATGGGGGGTGTCTCTCAGAGCTCTTGAGATCTGCTGGGTGCAGATGTCAGTGAGAGATGTATCTCACCCCCAGTTGGTGCCACCTCTGTTGTGCCAGGTAAATGGCTCTGATGAGTGGGTGGGGTGATGGAGTGAGTGTGCTGGTCTTCATACCCCTTGTGCAGTACACAGGCCACAGCCAAAGCACAGAGACTAAGACTGAAAATTGTGGTTCTAAATTGGCTAAGTATGTGATAAAACATAGTCTGGCAATTCAAAATGGGAAAAAGTGAAATTTTAAATTGTGGAAAGGAATTCCAAGCCAGACATTACAAGTGTTGTGACTGAACATTATCCTGTTGCTCGTAGGTTGAAAAAGCAACTTAGATAAAATTAACAATTCAGCAAAGTAATTCAAAATTCCTCCTTTTTGATAAATCTTTATTTAAAAAAGAATGAAATATTTTAAAGAATACAAGAAATATTTGTAAGAAAAACATCAATATTTCCACTATGCTTTGGAGTTCAGAAAGCTACATTGTTTTATCAGAGCAGGGGTCTTTCCTGTGACAGATTTTTAATTGTTGTCCTTTGCACGAACTTCAGCTTTGTTTGGAAAGAAAATAATGGATGATTTAAAAAACAGGCTGTTTTTGAAATAAACAGAAACACGTTTCTTTTACTTTTATGCCAAAACAGGAGGTTAATGTCTGAGGTGTTTTAACGGTATTCTCTCAGATGTTGAACAGTGGTTTCACCTATGACTGCTGAACACAAAGCACAGTAAAAGTGAATGTATCCGTGTGCTCTTGGTGCAAAGCCAATTTGTGTAAACCTGGAAGACCTGGGATGAAAATCGTTAAAAGTTTATGATATTAAATTATGTTGGATTACAGTGCTGCCCCTAGAGAATCTTAACTTTTGTTGCAACACACAGGTTGAGTGTAGCAAGAAAAAAACAGATAAACTGCAGTCCTTTGTCTAACCTCAGTTAGATGGGAACATGCATCAATGTGTTTCTGGAAGCTTATTAATGGGTATTTAATTTAAATTTGAAAACTGTACCTGGTACTTTACGTATATCTTTACATATTCATCCATCCAATGTTTTCTTAGCATTAGTGTTACTGTTTGTGGCTGCTAACATTAGAAAGCGATGAAGACAGATCAGAAAGTGTGTGTGGTGGTGGGGGGGAGTGAATCTGAACAATGGGTGAGGAAAAAAAACCTCAGAATGTTCCCAGTGTGAGCTGTTTTACTGTTAATGGAGAAATACAGTGGAAGGCATGTTTAATGGGCTTTATTTTTATTATACTATACTGAATAATTAACTCTGAGGCAAAGTGTCACATAGATTTATCTTTTAATTAAAATAGCATGGTTCACGCATATTTGAGTGGTAGTCCAAATAAATGCAATATAGAAATTTATGTTTTGTTTATCTAGCTGTTAATTATCAAGAGATTGTTCTGTATAGCTACCCCTGCCCTCTCCTCCCCCCCCCCCCCCTTTTATAAAGTTTCTGAGATCTGTATCACAAGTAATAAACCTTTACAGTCAGGTTTTATCAATTTATAGGTAATTATGAGAGCTAAACATAAAAACAAAAGAATTATCAGGTCTCAAGAAATATTTATAAACAAAGATGAATATTAATAATTGGTTGAAACTGGTTCACTTGCGTTGGTCTGATGTAGCTCCGCGCATACTTGCAAAATTAAAATAAAATTCAATACTCTTTTTCCATCACCGGTGAAAATTAATATCCATAGAATATTACACTAGAAACAGAAAGCTAGGTCTGTTCCTTCACAGGCATGAGTAATCTTCATTTTATTCCGCACTACCACAGTTTTACGGAAGTAAAGCAGAATGATTTTTAAAAGACTTTGAATACGTAGATCCATATTATGTTAAAAAAGAACCCAATTGAACATTTTGATTTCTTAAAAGCAGTAAGGTCAGAAATTACGAATAGCATTCTGTATATTCCAAAAATAAACTTTTTAAGACGTGAGCCCAGCTCCCCAATACATCAATTAGAAAGCTATACTAGAGGTCTGACAACATTTAAAAAATAATATTTATTGTCCATTCAACATGTGTCCTATTCTTGTTTTAGTAGTAAATGTACACTTTCCTCACTTCCCTACCATGATGAATGTGCTTCAGGAGACATTCAGTGTGAAAACTTTTAACTGTTTTTGGGCTACAGTAAGCCACCAATTTAAAGCCTATACTACAGAACAGATTTCTGATAATAATTACCTTAACGCATACTCGTGCTCCATCTACCAATTACAGAAAATAAGGTTCATAACTTCTCTTGTTAGAGAACTTCACATGTTGGACATGCTTCCCTTCCTTACATATAGTACTTAGTTATTGCACTTTCATATTCATTCTTTATATTTGCATTTGTAGACCTTACATTTTACATGACAAATATACCAGAATACTGTACATGAGCAGTTAACTGTCCTACAAGACAAAAGTCTATAGGACAGTTTTTGCCTTGTGTTCCTCATATGATGTGTGCCCATACAAATAAATAAAATAATAAAATAAATGAAACCCAGATGACTCAACTGAAAACCTTGACCCTACAGTATGTGTGCTTGAAAATGTACCTTTTCAAATAATACAATATTGTGTCTGCATAATGTGCAAATTCACAAATATGGGGGTTTAATTTAAATGCAAGGAGCAGTTTAAGATTTTTTTCATTTTGTTTTTGAGCCTTACTAGACACTGCTTTATTTGCTTTCTCACGGTGTGGTCCATAAATTCCAAAAGCCAGCAGAAACACTGTGAAAGTCTGCCTCTGAATCTGGATATGACAGAGAGAGAATCTCCACACTGGGCTTTGACTTGGTTCCCACATGGGAAAACCAATCCTAATTGGAATGTGAAGGGTGGTCAATTTTTAGGGAGGGGTTTCAGACATTAGAGGTGGTAGTTAGCCCGCGAGCTACGGACTGGCCACCCCCAGTGATCAGTGAGTCACAAGGAGCTCAAACCTGAGCAGCCACAAAGGCACCACTTTAGACAGATACTTCCGTTTGGCCATACATTACACACAAATCCAATTAGCATCTAGATCAATCACCGTGCTTTCCAAAGCTTAAAGGCAAGATAGCTTCAGTACCTATGGCTCTGAACTTCAAAAAGGCCTTTAATTTGACTTCAGTGTGTTTCCTCTGTCACTTCGTTCTTTGTCTAACATTCTGAGTGTTAAAACATAAAACTTGGAAGGAAGTGTGAATGAGCTGATGGTGGGGGGAGTCTGACAGAATGAATGTTAACACGTAAACTTCATCATCGCTACAGTATGTGATATTTTGAAAAAAAAAATCATAACAGTAAAGGCAGTGACACACAGCTTCCTTAGCTGAAAATTGAATTATGTAGACCTTTTCGAGTAGGAAAATATATTTTTCATATTTGCCCATATGTGAAAACTTTTTTTTGAGCTGAGGAAAATATTAAATTATGTTTTCCTTTACCAATTGTTGCTCCTGCCTAGACTGCAACTCACATTGTCCTAAAAAGCTTTTGAATATATGCAGTATATATTTTTCTGTCAGATTATATTTTCCTTGTAAAGATTAAAATAAATAAACAAGATTAAATAAGGACCAAAATCCTAGCATGCATACACTATAACAGCCCAGTGGTAATGTTTTGCTTGCATCTGTCGTTGCTGATGTGCACAATGATGTAAGAAATACACATGAAGATCACAGATATCTCTTAGTGCTAATATGTTCTCTAATAATATAAATTACAGAATTGGTTATGTTAAAACTGTGAATAAAACTGTAAATATCAGTTTAATGTATTGTCTCTTCCGCATTGGTATCGAACCATATCAAAGCATAAATTGTGCTAATTTTATTATTAAAATTTAATTTTTTCCCTTCACATTTTGTGCTGTAATATCATTGTCCAAAACCTATGTCAAATATTTTTAAGAAAATGTGAATTTCAGAAGTCCTTTTTAGGTCACTTTCCCAAGCACATCTGCTTAACTTCCTTGGCATATTAGCTGCTGAAACAAATTCCTTAAAATTTAAAATCCACTATGTTATTAAGATGATATTTGTTAGACATCTTCCGAACGTTCTCTGGTGCTTAATATTAATAGCATCTCCAGAAGAGGAATCGTTGTTCCATCTGAAGTGTGCTATAGGTATTATAAGCGTTTTCAGTGTCTTTATTGCAGTTAATTATCAGAACCCTCTTAGCCAGCGCCACCTAATTATGCCTATTTTGTCATGGCTTGGCAAAGCCTTCATCAAGCCTGCAGTAGCCCAATTATAATCTTTAAAAATCACCAAACACTGGCATTTTCTTACACATGTTATGGTATTAAAACATGCACAGCAGGGGGACTCATGTTTCAGGCCTTTTTAATTACTTAATCCTTTCACTAGTGGCATATAATTTTACAGGTACAGCACTTCTCTAAATCAGACTTAATTACTGTTCATGGAGTCAAATTTCAAGGTTTCCTTTCCGTGTCTGGTACTAGGCCATGGTTCAATAGATAAGAGAAGGATGATTGCTGCAAGTCTTTCTTTTTTCAATATACAATGAACCACTTTTGAGGTTCTTCCCTGAAAGCGACGGGTTTGGCACTAAGTCTGTTTTGCTCGGGGCAGTAAAACTCCCCTTTGCATACAGTGAAGAAAATCATCTTATTTTTACAATGAAAGTCAGTGCCAGTCAATTTCAAATTCCCCTGCCTACTCACACTTAACTAAATTGTTTAAAAGACGGAAAATCAAGCTAAAAAGAGGCTGACAATAGCTCTGTTTCTGCAGAGACAGAGCAGCGCACACGATTTTATTTGGTTCTGTTTTCTGTTGCTTCAGAGCTTAATCTAGCAACAGTGTGTTAATAGATTTGGCACAATTCTTCTTGTTTTCTTGTAAAACACTGCCTTTAGATATACCAGATTAAACTGGAAAAATATAAACCCTCTTTTTAGTGTGCTATACATGCACAGTAGCTGGCACAGGAATTTTTTTTTGGTCCATTTACAATTTCTGCTTTACACTCCTGAAATATTATAAAGGCTTGGAACTTCACAGATTGCTGCATTTCATATACAAAATCCAACTGCAATTACGAAATAGAAAAAAATATGAAATTATTTTTTTCAATAAGTAAATGTACTTGTGCATATATTTTACAATACTATCTACTGTATTCCAATGCTATCATCTACTGTAGAATTGCACAATCGTTAGAAATAACTTGTGAAATATATATACTAAAATATAAAATCACAATATTTTTTTAGAAGCTTAAATTCCATATAATTATATATATGTAATTTATACATATGAATGTCATATATTATATGTCCACTACGTTAGAAATATACAAAAAGTGATAGAAATATCTTTATTTTATTATCTGTACCATTTAGTGCATTCGTCATTGTGCTTGTAATGCTAGTGCTGACCTTCTGTGAAATCATATTTTTTAATTGCAAGATCACAATGAAGAGAAAACAGAACGTTTTTTTTTAATCCAGTTGGTCTCAGGCTTCAAAGAGTTAACAGTTGGAAATAAAATATCAGATATGTTTAGCCTCCAGACATCCATTAAAGTGCAGAATGCTGTTTTCTATCACAGATTATATGCCAGATGTTCAAACTATCTCTAATCATTGCAGATGTAATGGAGTAGAATGTTGCAGTTTGTGACTTTACTGGCATTAATTCTGTATACTGCACAAGGGAAAAGATTTTAAATATATAATTATACCCCATTAATACTCAGGTTTTATTTCCTTTCAGCGGAACACAACTTAATAAAACCAACCATTAACTGCATGTTTTTCTATAGTGCATTCACTCAACAATGGTTTTTTTTTTGTGAAAGTCCTGTAATTTAAGTATATATTGTGCACAGAATAAAAGTTGCATGTTCTATAAAGAACTGCATATCCATGGCAGAAATGGAGCATGATAAAAATACTAGACAAAACAACTCAGTCTATGAGTAAAACATACAGTACAAACATCCCTCTAAATGGAGGAATACCCCACAAGCATTTTCGTGGAACAATGTCCACACATAGTCTTTTGTTTCCTTTTGTTTGCTTGTCCATATGTCTGTCAATGTGTGAGGTATCGTCTTCCATGACCAGTGTCATGGTTAAAGTGTTGCTGACATAAAAAAAGAAAAAGGAAAAACCAATGAAAGCCTTATCTGTGTCTTGCTTGTGCTTGTTATCCATTCTAGTATAATGTGCAAAGATGCTAGTGATTTGCATGTACTAAGAGAGGCACATTTTGAGTAGCCCTTTTCAGTTGCAGTGGTTCTTAGGTTCTACAGACGATAATTATAGCTAATGCTCTAGTCATTTGTTCACAGCTGCAGCTGAAGTCATTTTCTGCCAGAGCCAAATTTCATGACAAACTTTTTTTTTTCATTCAGAGTGATCCCTTATTCAGGGACCGCAAAACTCTTCCTTGAATATTGTAAATATAACTGTTTGTTGTGAATTTACTAGGACTTAGTCATATCAATTTAAATCATAATGATAGTTTTATTAAAGCTAACCTCAGATAGGTTTGGGGTCATTGCAGCATGTCTGAATATTTATTTCTGCATGTGTCATTGGGGTACATTACAAGGACATTTCAGTGTCTGTTCTAAAGTTCACATAAATTTGCCCTGAAGTTTCATTCAGCTAATGATGTTTCAACAGGTAAAACTCCTGTAATTAAATAAGGTTGTATCTAATTTAATGTAAAATTCAATATACCTCTTCATACAAGCATTTAGCTGCAAATCAGGCTTGTTGCTTCAGTTGCTTCTGTTCCAAAGTTGAGATGCGTACAAGCATTTGTTTTTCACACAATCCATTTGAGGCCCAGTGGTAATGGTAATCATTTTTTGAATATAGCACCGAGGATATGATGTTCAGCTGGAAAGCACTTCAGATTGATCCGAGCTCCTGAGAAGATGTGTTATAGATTGTGCTTGGCTGCATTCCCCAGTTGATTAATGACCCGAAATACGTGAATAAAAATATCAAAACCATTGTTCAGATAGAGATGGCAAGGGTTGCAAACAGCTTAGGGACGAAAGTGATAAATAATAAGTTAGTTTGAGAAATGTTACTCAGGAACATTTTTTGTTGTTGTTGCTGGATACAGAACAAACCATATAATTATACAGTTTAAACACTTAAATTAAACACTGACTACTGTACAGTATACATATTTTAAAATAGAAACACAGTGACAAATGCACCGGTACTGTATGTTGTACAAGTATTTAACACCTAATCATTCATCACAAATATATTAATTACATTTATTAATCAATAACTGGTCAATAAATGGCAGTAAGTTCACAAGAGAATGCCTTAATTATGGAAGTCTGTGTCGCTGCTATTGGATTCTGCAAGGTTACTATCCCACTGTACACTGTAACTCACATACTCTGTAGTGTATCCCTTCTATGACTGACAATATACTCTGACCCATAGACTGATAAATTATGTTTTAAAATTTATAAAAATATAGTGCATAAAAAAGAAAAATAACATATGCATGCTTTCCAAGGATTCATTGATTTTTAAGAATTTTAATGTACTTTATACAGTATGTACATTATAACTAGGGAACCGTTTGCTAAAAAAGACTCTTATGCTCTGCTAAAAGACCCAGACAACAGGCAGTAAAAAAGCCATGGTCACATCAGCTCACCCATGATAGACTGTGCCACTAATTGACATTTTCATTAACAGCAAATTTATGTTCCTATTTCTGTCTGTGATAATGACCATTCCTTAGGAGAGCAGTAGAGTCTGCTAATGGACATGAAATAAGGGGGGAAACTTATTTAATTAATGCAAAAAACTGTAGCCTTTCCACACTTCTTTCAAAAGCCACATACTTCACTGCAGTACTCTGCAGAGGGGTGTGGTTAAAAATAATGAAAAATGAATTTAATCTGATTAAGATATTGTGAGCTGATTTAATTTCATTCTAAAAACATAGTTTCTTTACTCAATGATTGATTTGTAATCTCCTTTGAACCTCCATCTATAGATTACTTTCTTGTACCATGTGTACTGTATGTCTTCCATTCATTTCCAAAAGGCTGAAAAATAAGCAAGAGAAACAAAAAATGGATGATTTGTGAATGAGTACAAGGAAACATTTGGACTCTTTTTCATTGACGTCAGGTGTAATTCGTAATTAGTTATTATTAATTCCATAATCTTTTTGAAGCAGAAACTGGGTTTACTATTGTTTTGCAAGTAATTCTGTTGACAATGTTGGAAGTGAACAAATCTCAGTTTAATATTGACAACACACCCATGTAGCTCTGGATAATATTCACGACCAGCTTTTATGCAAGCCTACAATTTCTAAATGTGTCTGAGAACCAAAACAAAGTCCGCTAAGAGGAGTTCCGAACATGTTTCATTAAATGCAACATCAAATGCTAAAATATGTTTTTTTTATCATTCACTATTGTGGAAGAGTATTATTTAAAAAGATAAAACTGAATAGATGTTGATCTTTATAATGTCTTCATATAAATACAATAATTTAGCAAACTGCAATATCCATTTGTGCTAAATCCTTCAGAAAAGTGTCCTACTGTGTACAGTATTCTATAGGAAGTGGAATGAGTTAGAGCCTAAAAAAACATCAAACAAGAAGAGAAGTGAAACTGACTTAATAAAAAATCTCTGAAACTATTTTAATTCAATAACAGACTATTACATTAAAAGTGGTTCATTATACACTATGCATAATGTGGACCATAAAGGCTCCAAGCAGAGAGCCCATGGTGTTACAGTGATTCATTGAATTAAAAAAGAGAGAACATCAAAGCGATTCCTATTCCACGCGATGAAAACAAGATTCCAAGCATTCTTGCCATAGAAAAAAAAGGAAAAAATGTTATTTTTCAAAAGCTAGACCCTTTTTATGCTGATCTATACCGCAATTGAACTCCAAATATGTAATATCATTGACCCTAATATACCTTAACATTTAACATCCTGCATACTTTTATATTCCCAGATTATGAAAACAACATTGGTTGTAATTAAGTTACTTCACGTCTTAAAGTGGAAATGACTTGAAAATCTGAGACAACAAAATATGGATATAAGATGCAAGCACAAGTATCATACTAGGGACCTCATTACATTTAGACATTAATAAGTAGTTCATATTGTAAACCAGCCCAACCTTAGCAACCTTAACTATTATAGCTTGGTTGCCTTTTGAAGTTTTAATAGAAACTTTTCACCCCTCTGTCCTTGCTTTGTAAGAATGGTAACTCAGTGCTGTATATAGGATGATCTACCCCGTGCTGGTAAAACTATAATCTGAACAGTATTGGATGTACATTTCCCATACATTTTTACCTGCCTTCGCAAAAAGAATTTCAAAAGATAAAACTGAAAAAAAGTGCAATTTACAGACAGTACAAGGCGTCACATTGGAAGATCCTACAGTATATCCCGTGATTATGCAAAATAATTAAAACAGATGTAACTCTAACACTTTGTTAAGTACTGATAATTAATATGTAATTATGCACTCATTACTTAACTAGTTAACACATCTAATAGAGTCAGACATGAAATTAAAGTTTGCAGACACAATTACTGTTATTAAGAAGGTCTATCTCTTTGTTGACATGTATAAAACAAATCACAATGAGGATAAATAAGACAACATTTTGTTTTTCCTTAATAAATCATCTTACATCTGATAACTCTTGATAATAGCCATTTTATCTTCTGATGGTACAGTACCTTAACCAGATAGGTTCCCTTATCGGGCAACAGCATTTAAACAAACATGGAAGTTCAGGATGTTTGTAAAAATAAGCACACCCCTGTTCTGTCTTTCTGTCTTTGTTGGTATTTCAAATAAGAGATGAAAAATCCTGAGAATCACTCTTTATGTTTTCTCTCTTACACTCTCAACACCAAACCCCAGAAAATTGTCTTTGATTTTAGTTTTTACAGGATATGAAAAGAAAGCAAAACCCGTTTTGTTACAGAAAGGTAACAACCCTTTTGTAAATATGATAGGCAATTTAAAGACATTTCTGAGTACTTGTATCCTAGTGGTAAACTGGTGCGTTCAGTAACAGTGGGTGTTCTGTAATGTTTTGCTTGTAAAACAAGAGATCACCTTGGGCAGCTGTGCTCTTTCCACTGTTGTTACGGTGACTAGAAGCTGATCAGCAGCCAGCCTGACAACTTCATTCACCCGCCACCTGCTAGCTGCCAATCACAAAGTCATCCTGAGGCCATTGACAGAGCTGCCAGACCATCTGAAATGTGTCTGTCAAAACGCAGGCTTGTTTGCCACTCTGCATTCCGCCTTCATCCTTTTCCAAATTTTGCCTCCAATCACTTCTGTGCTCTATGCAGCGAATGTGTTTATGGTTCTATTCTTCTTGTTTAGTTCACCATTCCTGTTTCTTGTTTGTGGTTGTTTTGAATTCAAGGGAATTTATCTATAATTCCACTTCCTGACTGATTCTTAAACCATTTTTCACATTGGGAAAGAATAATTGTGCTTTAGGATGTGTAGGCTATACTATATGTTAACAACATATATTGTTTTACTGTTCAGTGCCTTATAACCTGAACCTTAGAATTAGTGTTAAAATAATTTTTATTGGATTGTTTGTAGGTTATTAGCTGATACCTTAACAAAAGTATTTGTATTCATGCAGTCATTACTTTCTGCAAATTTATAGAAAAAAACAGCAATATTTCTCTTCACATCCTTCATCTGAAAAGTTATGCAATAGTAGTATCTTTGTGTTTCTTTTCTTTTCAGGTTGGTATCCATTAGCACCTTCTAAATAAACTCTTTAAAATGCATGCAGAGGTGTGAAATGAAGAGTTGTGCTTTAATTGACATCCTCACACAGGAAGAAAGATAAACTGAAATAAAGCAGTTTTAGAAGTAGGGAAAATGTGTTCTTTAATTTCAGAGGCATTCTGTTGTTAAAGCCACTTTGGCTGTTCTGGTGTATAATAACATACAAGAATCTCAAAGGATAACTAAAATTTCATATTCATATAGCTGCAGAGAATTTATACCACATTAATAGGGCTCTTAAGCCTGCCTTTATATCTCCAATGGGAATCCGAGCTTTCTTTTTTCCTCTTAACATACCACTGGGAAAACAACGATCCACTGAGCATTTTAAAAAGCAAGTTGCACCTTACATTTAACTTTATTATTACACACAGCACCAGAGAAGAACACCTTCATTACAACCATTTTAATACCTATTTAATAATGCAAAACTTCAAAATAGAACACCTGTTGCTAAGATGTGCTGATGCAAATATCAAGGGGTTTAATTAAAAGTCAATTATATTAATTTTGGTTTTGATGGGTGATTCAGCAAGATAAAGCATTTTCTGTGAATACTGATACATTAGCTCTTGATTTTTAATGCAGTTTTATCAGAATCCATTAAACTATTTATATACACACTGTTTAGATGCTATTCTATGTAAATTTAATGAGTGTTTTAGTTTCATCTTTAATGTGCATATCTCTGTCTTATACATAATTGAAAAAATGCTAATAACTAAATCTGTGTTTCAGTTTTTCATCTAGATTTTGTTTTTATATTTGAGACACCAAGAAAGGCAAGCAATTTTTTTAACGATTTTATTTCAGCATTCACACACGTTTATAAGATGTGCTGCTTTGTTTCTTCTTTTCTAAAACAAAATCTAAAAAAAACAACCACATTTATTTTCCTTAGTGTCCATTTTTAAATGATGGCAAACTTGGCATTCAGCTGTGCCACTGGAATTTTTACGTGTTCACTTATTAGAGTTTCTAAAATTACAAATTATTACTGTTCTAAGTATTGAGAAGATTAAATGTAAATGAGTGATGTGCAATATATATATATGTATTGACAGATTTATTTGTACTGGTTAAGTTTTAATACATTGGTTACACTGGTTGTTTTGTGTTTTGTGGGTGTCTTGGATAGCATAAGCCATTTATTTACTTAGCCATTCATCTGTTTGTTTGCTTGTTTGTTTTTGCATTCATTTTAGGCTTCTGTGGTTCTTGTCACTCTAGTGTCCAGAATGTTTAATCAAGAATGTGTTAAGATAGACCATCTGTTTTTTTTCAAACCTACTTCGAAGCCTATTCTAGAGGACATAATACATTGCAATGTTAAAAATGCTCTCAAGTACTGCACTTATTTAAATTCCATGGTGTGTGTGACTCATTTTGAATGCTTTTTTTCATCTTACAAATGGAAATCGCTTTCCATAGTGCCCTTTTTGTAATTAATATTTAAAGAGCTATATTCATGTTCACTGAAAGAACCAAGATTAAAAAGTAAACTAATATCCACACATTGCGTACTGCACAAGAAAGCCATTGTGTCATGTCTTGAAATGGTATTTAGATAGAACTTTGCCCTCTGTGAAAAAAGGCACAATGGGATTTGTGACCTGTTTAGATCATAGGAGAATCAACATATTTGGCTTTTAGTCCCATACTGCCTTTCAGTGCCAGTTCAATCCTCAATGGGACTGTACCAGTGCTGAGCTCCTCTCCCTTCACCACCCAATGACCTCTTTCCATCCCTCTGGGGAGGAGTTCTCTTGGCACTACCAAGAACAGCTCATTTTTCTCCTAGGCGTCGCAACACACACCATAACCTTATTTCAGAAATAGGTTAATTTTTATTTTATTATTGAGAAACACAGATAATCTTCTTGTATGCTCCTAATTGAATTTTCTTTTCATCGTGTTATTGTAGAATAAGAGAACAATAATTCATAAATGGACAGTAATGAATAATTTCAAGTTTACAAAGAAGCTTAATGATAAGAAAACCCGTTAAAAGGGAAGTTAATAAAAATTAAGAACAGGTTTCATAACAAAACAATCGGTTGTTCACATCGCAGTGAAATAATAAAGACTAAAGATTTGTAATTGTACTCAGAGTAACAATGTGCCGTTAAAATAACGCTTAGACTGATTTAAAACTAAAGGTATGAGCCAAATGTTTTGAATTATCTTTACATGAAAGCTGAAATTATAATAGGTGTTAATTTAGTTCCTAGGAAGTGCAAAAAAGCATCCATTTGACTGCATTTACATAGCATAATGGCTGAAAGCCGACAAAGTGAATGTGATTCAATATTCATGGCAAGCCTTGTACGTAGCACATGATAACCACTCAGTTCTCTCACAGCCATTATGACTCTGCCTAGTACAGGGTAAAAGGATAATAGGCTGAGGAGGTGTGATATTATGGCAGGGGAGGGGATGGGAAAACACTCTTCCGTGGGCTGACATAATTTTTATTATCGCGGCCCATCAGAGGTCCTTGAAAAACATGTACTTCTAGCTCAAGCAATCATTTATCTTGAGCAAGCTGGCTAGCTTTGTGAGTGCCACCAAAGCTCCTTCTCACTCTTCCTGACAGGCCCGTTCATTAACCACAGAGAGAGCAAGCCAGATCTAGAGATCAGTGCTGGCACTCGGTGCTCCCACTACAGCAGCCAATCACAGCGCAGCCCCATGCAGGAGCTTTGTGCTGCCAACTCATTCTCTCCTCTGTAACACAGACACTCTGCAGATCTGCATTAAGACCAACAGATAAACTGAGTTAAAGCTACAGAATGGAAGCAGTGGGGGATGAGTGGAGAGCTCATTTGTTTCTTTTAAAATCTAATTTGAGACTTTGACAAGATTTGCGCATTTTGATATTTCCCCTTGCCATCAAATAATTGAGCATTTCCTGTCATAATCTGAGCACAGAGTCTTTCCCACTTCAGAACTGAAAACTAACATTTGTTACCGACATACTTAGTGATTAAACTTTCAAGCCTGTTGATATAATGTTCCATTTAATTGCCATTAAGTTGCTGATAATAATATATGATAGATTCTTCCTGTGCCCTTCAAAATTAATGCTATTTTAGTTTTCATGATTCCAGTACAGAAATAGTATAAAATACATGGGTTTCTTTCAAATCAAACCTACAAACTCCATGTATGGATCAAAGAGAAAATCCGAAACACAGCTTGACCACATCTAAAATTTTAAAGTATATAGTGAGTATATTGCCTGCTTATTTAAAACCGGAACCTAACTCAGTGTTGACTTTGTAACAGAATAAATGAGTTGTATTCTGGTATGAAAAGAGTTAATATTCTTGCCTGTTTAATCTCTGTCAGGCCTAATGCTTCCTTGATGAAGAGAACAGGTCTACACATGGCTCTTAATTAATAATAATTATCTCATAATTGCCATGTGTGGAATGTCACTCAGAGCTTCAGTTGATTGGGCAGATCCAAGTGACAATCTTGATTTGCAAACGGGTGAGTGTATGATTAAGTGCTTAAATACTGATGAACATATGAGTTTGTTTCAGCACTAAAAATTCCAAAAGCTATAACTACTGAAATGAGAATTTTAGAATAAACTGAGAAGGGTTCCTGATTAACTGTGTAAAGAAGGAAGAGAGTGGTGGCATAGTGAAGCCTTGTTTTTTTAAATTATAGAGGTCCTCAGCCAGTTTTTAGTAATGGTCTAAGGAGTTCTTCTCCATGCTTTTTATAAACCTACTTTGTTTGACAATTGTCCTTCATCCTCTGAAAAAGTCTTAGGGAGCTGGGGTCACGGATATATTTTTGAACAATAGGTTTTATACCCTTTTTCAATGTTATGGGGTAGCATGCTTGCTTTTTTTTTAGTGTTTTTGAAAGCACTATCTGCAACATTCAAACTCTCTGTTGGTAAAGTCTTCCAAAGGTGGGGAGGAAGTTCTGGTTTCACTTTCATTACAACAGTTTTTGCTGTTCATAAGGTAGTTTCTGGTTCTCTCTTGTGTGACTTCATGCCACTATCACCTCACTTCATGCTTAGACATTTTTGAGTGAAACCACAAATTAAAAATGTGTATTGGCTCTAAAATGTGGATTATTACACTCTGTTGCGGTTTAAGTAACCAAACACATTTCCATTCTGAGAATGTGAAACAAGCACTCTGGAGTGGGGGAAAAGGCTTGGGAAGAAGTCAAACACACTTTGCAAAAACATTGTATCTTTTTTTAAATGAATGCTAATTGCTATGGTGTAATATCACAGTTTATGAATATTGGCATTTTAAAAGGTACTCTTAAACAAAATGTGAAGTTGTATAAAAAGTACTCCTTTAATATATTAATCATATTTGATAATTCAGCTTTTACTATATTTTTAGGGAGACTTAGATAACTTGTAAATGCATTTAATAATTCTTATTGGGATATCATAAACATCACTATCCCCTCGTGCAGATTTTGCCAGGCAGCCAATGTCATAGAAAAATGTATTTTTATTTAGTTATGTATGTATAAAATGAGGTATTTAAATCCAAGCAATAAGGAAACCTATGAACTAAATACTATACCCCGGTAAAGATTAATGTGCTGAGCTCTTCTCCAGGCAATTCTGTGTTTATTGACTCCTTTTCAATGCTATCTTCCAAAAGATTTCTTGGAAATTGAGTCTGAATTCTAGGAGGGAGAGCAGATGAAGGATTGTTTCAAGCGCATCTTTGGAACTATTATTTTGCCTAATGCTTACAGCATGATATGTATGCCAGTTGTCCTGTCTGGTAGACGCACTTGATGTTAGCCAGGCTTGTGAATGTGATGCTCGTTATTGCACCTTTCATGAATGAGCTGAGTGACGAAACTAAGGGGAAAAACAAATCTAATTTTCATAAGACATGCAAATCACAAAGTGCACACCAAGGAAAACCCCTGGCTAATTTAATATATTGTTCTGTCTTTTCCATCTGTCTGTCTGCCTGTATTTGCTGGGGTCTCTTTGGATTCAGTGAAAATCTCTGTTATGTAATTACTCAAAACAGGGTATTATCATATGAGTTGCAGCTGTTCTTAAGACAATGTATATGGCATTTATGCACATTTCCTCTTCCACCTTGGCAGCCTCAGTGCTTAGAGGGATGTTAATCAGAGACACTCGAAACCTCAAACCAGGCCTCTCCGTATGGCAAGACAGTTTATTGTCAGGTGCCTGATGACCCTGATCCCCCCTCCTTCTTGTTCAGCCCCATCTCCCCTCGATTGTTTCATCAGCCAAGCGGCGGGCTCCTCACACCTGACAAGTGACAGCCCTCAGACTCCTGCTGACTGGATAATCAAAGTCTTGTCAGACTTGTCAATACCCTGCAGATAGGATAGGGCACAGCGAAGAAAAGTTTCTGGGGAAACTGGTGTCTTCAAATAAATACTGTCACTTCCTCTTGCATAAATCACTTGGCTGTCACAGAGTGTTCTTCATTAAATGGAATTAGTTTTAAAGCATTTTACTAATGAACGCTTCAGGTTTATTAATTAAACCTAATCATGATAAATGTGCCGGACATCATCTTCTTACATGTCGTGCAGTGAGTGTTTAATTGTAAAATAAGACAATGACTGAGATATTGAACTTGTTAATAAGCTATTCCGTAGTGTAGCATGTACAACATAACCTGTAGGCATGTTTTTATTGTTTGCAAATGAAAATGTTCAATCAGGTAATTTAGAATTTTGCATCCATACTCATGACACATTTTTAAGAATAATTGCATGGACTAAAATACGTTTTTTTTTCATATCTCATTTAGTGTTCAGTCATTGTTCCCTATATTTCACTATTTTGTTGAATGCCACTTTTGACTAATACAAATACTAACAGAACACTATTATTTCAACATTATTTAAAAGGTTTAAAAAAAATAGTGACACATTATTATCTACACATTTGCTGCATGTCTTGTTGTTACATTAATATCTCAATATTCACGTGATCTAAGTAAATCTTATACTTAAGTTTAATGTACAACTTTAAGTGGCCCTCACATACATTACAACTGGCAAAAATAGACATGTAGGAAATATGTGCACTTGAGGTCAGACCAGTATTCCTCAGGAGCATACCCAAACAATGATATTTAGTTCCAAGAAATAAATAATGTTATGATAATAAAATGGGATTGTGTCACACATCGTTACATACTGTATTGTCACAACTACAGTATACAGTATATTCACATTTACAGCAAAAAGAAGGTTAAATCAAAAATATATTTTAGTGCAAGCGTGTTGTGTATTGTTGCACAGTAAAAAAAAATATATTTTGTCTGACTCGATTAACACATAAAAATCCATAAACATAAAACAGAATTGCATATCACAAGCAAGGCTACAGTATGTATTTCAACCTGAAAGGGATTTCTCAACCAGTTGGTTTTAGTCATTAGAAAATATGCTAGTGAAAATCTAAAGAAAAGCGGGCTGATTTTTTTGTTCTACAACTAACGTGCAGTAGGCGTAGGTTTATATATGGATTCAGCTTAATGCAGAAAATTTTGCTGTCACAAATTGGGTGCTTTCTTCTGCTTCTTGGGAATTAGAATAAGCTTTGGCTTCTGCAGTAGCAGGTCTTGTACACCCAATGAACCTTAATCAGTTAAGGAAACAATTTGACAACTGCTATAATGAGAATAAATGACATTATTCTGGATCATCCCACTACACAACTTTTTCTGTAATCTCTGTTTCTTCCTAGAAAGATGACTGATGAAAAATTATTCATAATTAACCACAGAAATTGTACATTCTACGTGCTTGTAGTATTTAACAGTATAAATAAGTAAAACATTAAAGCTAAAGCAAAACACTATCACAGCGCTTTAAGACCCACATTTAACACAACGTTCAGTTCTGATTTGGAATATGATGGGTGAGCCACCAGTTTCTGTTCAGTTTCCATCTAATTCTGTTTAATTTTCTGTGTGCTGTATGTATGTTTACACTGATCTTGCCATACATGTCTGTTTTTTTTAAGTAAGCAGAGTTCTATCTGAGTGTAAATTCCCTTGCATGCTCTATGATGCTTAAGATCAGGAGCATAAAGGTCCTACATACAATTTCAGAGTGATGATTGATCAATCAATAGTCATCAGGAATACTGCATAGAATGATGCATGATTGTAGTTCTGATCGGGAAATCATTCTCTTTTAGACTGAGTGGGTTTTTGAAAAGGCATGATATAGGATAGATCACAAGAGAATAATATTGAGTGCCTCATAAAAATCTCCATTTTCAATGCTTTCTCCCATTCTCTCCTCCTGCACCAGTCTCCACCATATTGTCACATCTGACTTGCCATAGAGTGAATCAATCAACCACCTGCTTCTCAGGGACTGTCGTATTTAGCTTGTTCAATGTAGTTTTAAAAATATATTGGGTATATATATATATTACATTATAATACATTAATGCTGTTTTCATCTCAAGGTCAAGTTTTTATTTTCATGGGATACATGGCAGGAAACATACCCAAGGAGAATAAATGTCATCTACTAATAAAGAATACACTGTTGGCACAGAAAATGCAACATTCATAGTTACTATAAGAACAGTGAATATAATTTCAATCAGCTAGTGCTGAAACATCACCACAACAAGTCTAGAGTGTACTCTAATGATTCCTCATTTAAATGTACTATACTTCATATGTGAAATCACCTGTCTATTAAAAGCACTTTTTGATGGTCCCTTGAGAGGTCGTTATAAATTTGACTATATCACGCATTAAGGTCAGCCCCGCCTCACCCTCTCCAATTTAGGACCTTTTGCCAAACTCGACAATGATTACAAAAAGCAATCAACACATCCAGACAGCTCCCCAGAAAGCTAGGATTTGTGAGTGAGTTTGGAATCACCCAGTGTCTGCTCCGTTTGATGTGATGCCTATATAGATCAACATGCAACATTACAATGCTCTCACCCATGCTGTCTTGAAACATGATAGTGGTGACATTTTCCACCAGGTTAGCTCTTTCACTCCTACCCTGTATTGCATTCTATCAATAAATTGAATAGCTAGTTATGGTGGATGAACTGTTTGCCATGTCAACCATCTTTACATATTAGGAAACAATACAATGTACATCATGCTATCTTGTTTGTATTAAGAAGATATCTGTAGCACTGACATCTAGGATAGATTGTATAGTGAAATATGTTTTCCCCATCATTAAGAACGTGAACTTACTATTTATAGACATACTGCTTAAATAATGGGGAAGGTGTATTTTATTTCTGCAAAACCCGTTTAAGATTTTAAATATGTAATACAATACATATAACAATTTTGTTAAATATATTCCAACCCTTTTTAAATATGTTTTAAGAAACTGCACAAAATCACTTACTGTTTCAATGGTTTAGGACTACTGATCTTTCAGTTTCTCCAAAAATGAATCAGCTCCTTTTTTTCCACAACAAAAATCTATTATATCAAGCAGCAAATTATTAAATGATGTTTAATTCAAAATATCATTTTTCATTCCATGTCTAATTATTCTTTATTTTTCCAGCATTCAGGTATTCCTAATTATGTATGTTTGAAACTGTTCAAAATGTTAAAAGGCAAAATTAAATCAGCCTATTTTTATAATTAAAGAAAAAATACAAGACGAGCATTGCAAACTTCACGTACACCATGTAATTAACCTTCCTGTTCTGAACTGAACTAAGCCCATAACTGCTATTATGTTTCTAATATGCCAAATTAGAAACTGATTTTGAACTGGAACCCTGAAGTGCGCTATTGATCCCTTGCTATTTTAATGCATTTTCACTGACCGACATGTCCTGTGGTAAAGAATATTGCCTAAATTAGTTATCCGATTGGTTCCTTTGATTAATGATGGGACTGTGCTTCATTACACATGACAACATGATCAGAATAATCACTGCAACCACAGAAACCAAGCTGGCCCTTCTTATTCCCTCGTTTTTAAAGTTCATTTATAAAATTATTTAATGTATATGTCCTAAGTTGTAATTTATTTATATGACACATTTTTCGATGGGAGCTGTTGTAGAATGTCACAAATGGATAAGAAAACAAGGTAAACTAGATGTACAAATCAATGTCTGGGGCTCTGGGGAATAAAGAAAGTGTAATCAAGATTCAGGACTTGACCTCGTCCATAGTCCAACTTGTCACTGAGTCTACGCTAGAGCCGAAAACAAATGATGCTCTAAAACAGGTAATACTTTGTTTAACAAAAAGGCACAATATTTCACCGGAAAACATTATGATCATTCTTACTTTAATTCAGAAAAATATAAGACAGGTGGCCCTCAAAGCATTTGGCAGCATCACTCAACTTCTCCTTCTGTTTCCTTTTTTCAAGTTTTTTTTTTTCCACCAATGCAATTATATTTCCACAGGGGGGAATAAAGCCTTCCTACACTGTTCAGCTTTATTGCAAGATAAAGAGAAATCGTCAAAGCATGTATAATTTTTTTGTAGCGTAAGCGCTTATCCGTTCATATGTATTTAAAAATGGCACATGCTTTCATTTATATTTGGGCATAAAAAATCTGCCCCATAGTTTAAAAAAAAATACAAATTAACCACAAGCTTTGAGTTTTCAGAAGGCACCAGTAAAAGCATTATAATTAACAACAATAATAACTATTATCATTATCATCATCATTGCAGCTTTCAAATACGAGTGAGGATCACTGGCTAGTCATGGTCATGTGGTGGCAGATGTCCCATCAGGACTGTAATCCTGAAGTCCTGGGGGGAATGTCAGCATAACCAATGCTAAAGGCAACTGGATAGAGTTGGGAAACAAAATTTCAAATTGGAACAACATCTCACTGCCTTCTTTAGAAAAGCTGTTGTCTATGAAACATCCATCACCAGTCAAATGCTCATTCAAGTTGTGAATCGATTTGGAGACACCTTTATCAATAACGCTATATAACTTTAGAAGATGGATAATAAGCATACTGTTATCTACATAGGAAGGGGATTTGTGAAAGATTCGGTAGCTGAAACAGAATATTTTATGGTGTGCAACGCACTGGGAATTCACTTCATAAAGACTGAAAGATATCAAACCTTCATCAAATAGCATGTAAGAAGAAAAGAACTAAACTGTAGTGAAAGAATTGCAATCACGAGTTTATAAATGCTGCACAATATTTGGTAGGAGTTTAGGAAAGTGACAGAAATAATTAAATTTACCCAAAGGAAAGGTGATCAGATTAGTGTTTTTGTTGTGCATGAATTTGAGTGTCTAAGAGAATGCAGATATCTATTTCTAGTGTTTGTTCATATTGCCAAATTATACAGTTATTGTATTGATACCATATTGTTTACAGAATAAATGTCAATTATATGTACAACAAGACATACGATCTTGCATGATCTTTGAATCTTATGAATGAAAAGCATGCTTTTCATTTCTTCAAGAAAAGGATTAAAAATGAAGTTTATTCCTCATATATAAAGTTTTGTGCTTGAAAGGATAAAATCCTGCTCCTATCCTATTAACTGCATTATTAAACCATGGATGATTTAATAAACATTTGCATTTACGCCGAGCATGTGCAGGAGCCATCTGTAATTGTTGGACCAGATAGCCAATATTTTGTTCTATTAATGACAATAGCAAGAGACCGCATTAGAAAAATTATTTTTTAAACAAAGTGAAGTTCATGATCCACAATGCTTGGAAGAAACGCTAATTGGAAATACCTCACTAATGCTGCCAAGTCAAAGAGAGGAAACATTAAGTTATTATTTTTAATAATGTTTACAAGTATATCCAGCCATTTCCAGGCGGTGAAAAATGTTAGCCTTGGCAAAATGTGGCAGTGCTACTTTTCACTGGTGACGCTGCTCATCTTCGCTCTGATAGCAATCATTAGTTTTATTTTTTAACCCAGTCTTCAAATGAAGACAGATGAGCAGAGGAGTTTTAAATGTACACTGTTTATGGGCAGAGGGATGGCTGCTAGATTACAGATCAAGGCGGCTGATCTAAGGGCAGTTTCTTCCAAGAAAAAAAAGATGAAAAAACCCACAGATCACAGGGAACTATAAAGCCCCTCAAGGACAATGTAAAGGAAATATGGCAAGAGCTATATAAGAAGTATTAGATCAGGTTAATAAAGTAGAAAATGTTTAACCAATACGTAAGCAAACTGACTTGGCAGGGATTTACTCACTCATTATTTCAATGGATTTCTAACATTAAATGTTATTAATAAATACTCCGAGGAATATGAGACAGAAAAAAAAATGAATACGAAAGCAACTTTTTTTTCAATTACAGTCAGAAATATCTTGTCATTTTTGAATGGGTTGATTGATCAGTGTGCATTTGGAATTTAAAGGATCGCTTTCACCTTTTGAAATGTATACTGTTGAGTTCTATAGATAGGTGGTCATACATATTTCACCTGTAAGACCTGAAATTCCACAGTAATGCAGGGACAGGACATAGCATACCTGTAAAGTTACAAGGAATTATGAATATTAATTTGCTCTCTGACCAATTTAAATGCTACAGGAGGCAGAATCACCTTACAACCTATGACGTTTCATCAGTATGGCATAGCTAACATTGACCTGTGGCACAGATCTATCAATATAACTCCCTCCCTAACACTGAAAGGTGTTTCTTCTAACAGTAAAGATGATTGTTTACACAGAGTTTACAGTTCACACACAGATCTGGAATACAGGGGAATGAAATGATGTGCTGGTGGAGCTCTGCATAATGTACATTGTATAGCGATGTTTTTGTTATCTGTTTTTCCTTTATTACATGACAAAAGGCACAATTCACACAGATGCCCTTGACTTTAAAAAGAAAAGATATGTTTGTCCTCCTGAAACTGTTAAACTTGCTTCTTTTCTTCCTCGTTGTCTTTTGCATCAAACAATCATGTGGGTTACTAGCTGAAGTATGCCAGATGTTGTCAGGGCCAAAACGTTCTAAGTACAGCTGTGTTTTAACTAACCTAATGAAACTGAACAGTAAAGCCATTTTGAGTAGAAGGCCTTTTTTAATTAACGACTTTTAAGAGGCTCTGTGGCTCAGATGGGGAGAATCTTACCCTCCCTCTTCTTTGTTATTGACATTCCAGCCCTTGAAATGAGGCCTTGACTCCAGGTTCTCATCTGAGGAGCTTGTTTTGGGAAAGCTCTAACACCTGTCCGCTCATCGCCTGCCAGTCGGCGCCTCTGCCCTCCTGACAGGGCTGTCTGCTTTGACTAATGACGTGATTGATGGACGAAATAAGGAAGAACACACAAAAAAACATTTCTGTCTGGTCTAGTGTGTCAGCAAGCCTTCATCAAGTGGCTGCCGAAGGTATATTTTGCTGCATGCCTCATTACCCAGTAATGGCGTTCCCAGGCAAAGCTGATTCTTCTCGTGACACAAGACAGCAGGCAGCTTTATGGACTTGGGGCCGATCTAGCCCAGGGAGGGGATTGGAAGACTGGCCAGAAGCTTTGAAATAGCCTCAAGATGTTGCCTTTCGTGTTGTGATGATACAGAATAAAAAAGATGATGCAGGATGCAGACTCCAAAACAGAATTCAGAACCAGCGACATTGTTTATAGTCAGGCAGTTTTACTTGTTTTGGATTCTATTCAGTAAGTTGCTTCACAAAAGTAGTTTTTTTAATACTTTTTATACTTCCTGATGAATGCCTTTGGGCTTCCCCTATAGGAATTCTGAATGGATCACACTGTTTATGCAAGGCAAAGAATATAGCAGAGCTTATGCATAATGAAGAGTTTCTAGCTAATACTGCATATACAGTAGTTATTCATACGGTAACTGAACACTACAAATTCAGGCATATCTCTTTTCGGTTTTCACAGGACTATGCAAAAAGTCTCATATAAAGTGCAAGAAAAAAGTAATACTATTTGATACATTAAGCTTCATATCTGGAATTGCTTTTTATGATGTTGTAATACAATTGTTTTTATTATTAACATATTGTATATTATCACCTGCTGAAGGATGATCACATTCTGTATTCAGTGTTTGATCCTTGGGAGAGGACACTCTTGTTGGTGCATCTTTCCTTTCTCTTCATACAGTATGGAAAATCTTTAGCAAACGTCATCGGTGATACATCCCCAGTCCTTCTAAAAGTCTCCCATCTGTTCTCCACAGTTCATAAATCAGAATTATTTTATATTAAGGTAGGAATTATGGCTGCATGGTAGACCAACAATTTGGTTTCAGTTTTGTTATCAATATCCTCAATACAACCCATTTGCTTCAGCAGCCAAAGGCTGCACTTGGAGAATCACGGCAATGCTGGATATCTTTGACGCTATTGTCCTCCTGTAAGCTCCTTGGGTATGGAAAAGGCTCTGTATACTTTTGAGGATTCTGGGCTTCTGCATGTTAAGTTTAGGTCTCTTCTGTTCCATCCATCCTTCCATTTTCTATCCGTGTCTTCCAGTTCAAGGTTGAGAAGGAGCCTTTCCTGGAAAGCAACAGCTTCAAGGCAGGGTTCTTCAAGAAGAGGAATCAAATGATCCAGGAGAATTGTAGTTATGACCTTGCCCACGAAGAGCTGTCGGGATTTGTGCTCAGTGAGTCGTACAAAGTCCTATTTCATGTAATTTTATGGAAATGATCATTGGAATTAAATTACAGGATCATACATACAGCAATAGGTTTCTAGGGGGACTTTCAATATGAATTTAGAGAAGGCAAGGGATTTTCTTAACTAACTTGTTAGAGATGTTTGAACAAGCAATGGTGCAAATGCATACAAACAGAGTATACAACATGGCACGAATTACATTTCAGGAAAATATTTGATAAAAGGGATCGTAACAATTTAGTTTTCAAATTTCAGTGAGCAGACAGCAAAACAAATGTATTTGGATTGTAATCAGGTACATTTTTATCAAATTTAGGCAAATTACTAATGACTATTAATTAACAACGTACCACAGTTACAGTTTATTTTATTCAGACCACTGTTCTACATTTATATCAATGATCCATGTTCTTCTAAATTCTTGTATTATTCTAAAGTTAACAAACTAGTTAGGTTTGCAGATGATACCAAACTAGGTTGATTAACAAACAATGTTGATGCTGCAAAATAAAGAGAAGATGAGAGAGAATTTACACAAGGCAAACATATGGTTGGTAACATTTTAACATAGTCAAGTACAGAATGTTGCATGCAGAAAGCAAAAACAAATTTGAAAACAAATGGAAGATGGAAAAGAACATTTGTATGTAAAAGACTTTGGTGTATATGCTAACAAATCATGCTCAGATTCTAGGCAATATATGATAACACGAAAAAACCAAAACGAATTATTGAGACTTAAGGGGGTAAAATTTAAGTTAAACGATGTTATAATTGTACAGTGCACCAACAGTATACAGTATAGTGATCATTCACTTCTGATCCCTGAGAGTTCTGGTTGAGGTTTTATAGATAACATACAATAGTTAATGAGTAAAAATGGCTTCCCTTCAGAAAGTGGAATGAATAGTGCACTATAAAGAATTAAATCTTTTTAATCTACCAGAGTACAAGGACATATGATTGAAGTATTAAAGATCCTCAAAAGCTTTGACTGATTCATCTCAGTGCACTTTTTCAGAATCAACCATGAGACATGAACTAAAAGATACAAATGAAAACTAATGGGAGTAAGGGAAGACACATTTAAAACTGAGAGGAGGAGGCATTTTTTAACGTGTATTTTGTGGTCATCAGAAAGGCATTGTTCAGTCCTGCTGTTAAAAGGTAACATTCTAAAAACATTTAAAAATTAGCTACAAAGGATTCTTGATTCAATAATGCAATAATAAGGCAAATTATCTAGATTGGTCCAATGCCTTCATCTTAGTTGCAAATTTTCTTGTGCTTTTTTCCTGCTTTTTATCTCGGTCTCTAGGGCCCAAGACCACTGTTTCCCAGTGTTTGTTGCTCTAACACCACTTCACTATTCCCAATTCCACCTGCACTGCAGCAAATGCCTGGCCTCTGTATCATCTGAACTGTTTCTACTGCCTTGCTTACCAAACACACAGCTATGGATTTCTGCATTAGAAGCAACCATTGTTTTTCTTATTTTCTAATTTAAAAATAGTTCTTTTTACTTATTTATTATATTATAATACTTATATAATAATTATTAGATATCAGATAATATTATTAGATAATTATAAGAATATCTTATAATGATAAGTTTATACTTATACAGTATACTTAACTTTGGTATAGTATGAACTACCAGAGAAAATACAATAAATAAGTGGTCTTAAAGAAGTGTTAGATTGTTGATGCAAAAATCAAGAGCCACAGTCAAAGGTGCTATTTTGAAATACTGAAATATACACTCTATCCAACATCTGCAGTTTCCAAATCATGGCCTTATGTAAAGAGAAATGGAACAGCTGTGTGAAGGAGGTACCACTCTTTATCAGAAGAGTATAGGTTTTTGTGCTTTACTGACCTTGAAGGCGATATCAGTGCCAAGGGCTCACTGTCTGCTGTTTCTTCTTGCATTATTGGTTTGAGAACCATAAAAGTGTCACACATTTCCAATTAATCACCCTCTGTTGGTTCTGCTATCAGAGTCCTTTTACCTGCTAATCCCTTCACACATTGATTCTTGTGCCTATAAGCAAGTTGTATACCTTAAGATTGATGTCACTTACTTAAACGGTCATTTTATCTTTTCAGAAAAATACAACTCATTTGTCTGAAATAATCATCGCTACAGATGATGCAAGACTCTACAATAATAAACACCTTGAAGATCAGAGTTGTAGCAATCAAGACTACCTTTGATGACAACCTCCAAAGAAACAATAATGGGACTGATTTCTGGATTAAGATTGTTGCCTCTCAAGTGTCACTGAATAAGACAGACATCCTTAAATTCAAAATGTAAAATCCAGTTCTCAGAAGAGACCGATCTCCTTTGATTTTTAGAATATATACAAAACAAAGATATAGCATATAAGTGACATATTCAAATTGCATTAAGTTATTGTGAGGAAAATCTTTTTGTTGTAGGTGCACTCAGATTTTATAGAACAGAGAAGACATTAGTAAATTAATTGTGTCGAATTGACATTGATTTTGTACCACTAAGTTGGAGGAGGTATAGGGTGAACATCACAGGATAGTAGCATATTTACTTGCACCTACTGTACATTGACGGAATACAAGCTGTACACATACACCAGGTTGGAAACACTGTCTTCTGTGTTTGTGTCCCTTTCATCTTATTGAATCTGGCCAAGCATGTACCCGATTACATGACACGTATCATCAATACGTATCCCAAAAATCTTTAACGGGGATCACATCTAGCACCCATGGCATTTCTGTCACATTCCAAGTTTGAGAGGAAGCAGCTGATAAAAGAATTAAATACTACAAATAGCGTTCTGTAAAGTAATATTCATACTCAGACCATTACATTTGGACCTCCCTATTGACTGGTCTGTATACAACAGTTAGTGCATCTTTCTGTTTGTGTGTGCCATACTCATCGACATTCTTCAGAGTAATATTTTGCAGGGTCAGTAGGGGGTACTCACCCTGAGGTCTGTGTGGGTCCTAATGCCCCAGTATAGTTACAGGGACACTATCTTGTAAAAAGGCGCAATCCTTCAGATGAGATGTAAGACTGACACCCTGACTCTATGTGGTCATTAAAAATCCCAGGGCATATCTCAAAGTGTAGGGGTGTTACTCCAGTGTCCTGGCCAAATTTCCCACTGGCCTTTACCAATCATGGCCTCTTAATAATCCCTATCTCTGAACTGGATTTATCACTCTGTTCTTCTCCCCACTTATAGATGGTGTGTGGAGAGTGAACTGTGTGCTCTATGGCTGCCGGCTCATCATCCAGGTGGGGCTACACACTGATGATGATGGAGGGGAGTCCCCGTTATCTGTAAATTGCTTTGAGTCAAGCGTCTTGAAAAGCACTACATATGTGTAAGAAATTATTTATGAATTATTAGTAGCGTATACATTACATATTCATCTTCGAAAAAAACCTGACTCCACTTTAATTGAGTCCATATGAGATGACTTAGTCCAACTTACTGATAGATCTAAGGCATTGTTCTCTGGAAGAATAGGTAACATTGACTCCTTAAAGTTTTCTGTTTTATTTTCACCATGCTAGACTTTCAGTGGGTTAAATATTCTCATCTGTACTCATTCAGCTCTCTCACTAATAAGATGATTTAGTGCTTATGCAACATTCAGTCACTTAAGTGTTTCACGGTCAGTCATGAATGCTAACTTAATCCAAAATTATGCCAAAAACATTTAATTAATATCCAAAGTCGGTATACTTTATTTATTGAAAGACAGGCATGCATAGAATGACAACTTTCTTTTTAAGCTCAGCCTACATTATAGACATGTTTATATTCCTGTAGAACATAATCCGCTAAAAGGAAGATATCATTCTTATTTTCCTCAAAGCAATGTAAGAGAACTATTTTTTTTAAAGTGTCATGAAAGATGTTAAGCATTTTGAAAAAGAAATTTTAATTTTAATGTTTTTTCAAGGCCCAATATTTATTACTGAAAGAATCTTAAATTTCTCTAGAGATCTTGTATATAATATAAATCTTCCACCATGGGACCTTGGGTTTGTGTTTGAAATTGCTGCATTCTTGCACAGATTCATTGCCGAAGTGCCAAGGCTACAAAAACAGTGGTTTCCAGTGCAGACTCCTGTCAGTCTGTGCTTGAGAAGATGCAAAATGCAAGCAGTATTTTGACTACACTGTTAGCAAAGACTCCCAGTGGACCAGAAGGCTGAAGTATGCCAGTGAAGATGACCGTGCTACTGATCCGAGCTCTGACAGTAGCTACCCTGGGTGAAGTCACTACTGCCCTCAGTCTGCCTATCCCCATGGTACCTCACTCCAGGACAATTCAGGATGCCTGCAATGGAGAGGCATATTAAAACCTCTGTCAAATCGGCTGCCTTTTGGTGTTTACTTTCTCCTGTCACTTGTTCCACTCAGGATGACTCAAAAACAACATTTGTTTCATTCCTACTTTGTCCTCTGTGTTGATACTTGTCAAACTAAAGTTTGCTTGATGGAACAAACAACTCTTTGTTAAGGCTCAATACTGGGTTGGGAAACAAAAAATTAACATACTTCCAAAACACGATTTGGTAAAATCCATACTGAGGAACGTTAAACCACAGTAATAGGCTAGCATAACATAACATAGCATAGCACATTTGGAAAGTAGCCATGTCACTGTAATGAGCTTTTCACATGGCAGCTGAAAATGAGACTTAAGTCATAATCAGAATGAAAAACACATCTTTTTTGCTATTTTGTACTACTTTTAATCACAATATTACTGTTTGGGATCTTTTTTTAAGTAAACTAAAATCAAAGTTAGACATGGCAGTATATTGTAACAATCTTTTGGCTTGTTGTATTAACCATATATCCACATGAAAAGGGTAATCTAGTTTTCTTTATACACTACATACTGTTCATGCACAGAGTTCTCTGTACTTGTTGAATATTTCCCTCAAGGGTCCATAAGAGCAAATATATTTTGTAACAAATCAGTCTTGTCTGTTAAAAGGTTGACTGTACAGTAGGTGACAAGGCATTGTTTCTGTTTGTAAATGCTGGCAGTAATTACTGTAGGTCTTCTGTGTGAAGAACATTTATCGGAGCAAAATGTTAGGTCTAAACCACGGATATATGTCCAATGCTTTAAGATAAAATCTACTAAAAAACGGATTCTAAAGAAAAAATATTATTTTAACATTATAAAATGTTTTAAGCTACCGTCGGATAAAGATATAGGATTTCTTTTTCTGGAGCTGTTTTTCTTTCAAAATATACACCATTTATGGAAACTGGAGTGGGGGCCGTTTGTTTTGACATCATCATTACACTTCAAACAAGACCACTCGGGAATATTCAGGCATCAGATACACTATGCATTGCAGATAATCGAGTTCCACAGAGAGATGTGTTTTGGGATTATAATGTGCTCTCCTCTATTGCTGAATCCACTTCAGAAATGATAAACATCTAGTTTTAGAATGCATCTAATAAGAAAAATAATTATCTTTGACTTCAAATGTTATGAAATGTGTTTTTTAAATAAGAAATCAATCAATGTAAATGCATTATATGCATATTTTACGAATATGGACAGAGGATGCTCTTTTAATATACATATGCATTACAAAAAGCCCAGAATGAGAAGCTACCAATTATTGAAAGTGCAAAAAAAAGATTCTTATCTAAAGAAGCAAGATTCAGGCACTCAGCTAAGGAAGTAAATTATTGATTGACCTCAGGTAGCTAATAACATGGGTTATCTACTTATAGGACTAGGTACAGGCTTTTCTCAATACATTTCTAATATCAAGATTTAATATGTGCTAGACTCTCTTTGATGCAAACAGAGCCAAGAATACTTAGAGATGTTTGGCTTAAACTAATAAAGTTATCAATATCATAGTGTTCCCTGTTGCAAAGAATAGCAATTATAAAAAAGAGTTAAAGTTTATTTCTCTCTTTCAAATAAAAAAAAATATAAGGCATTTGTTTTTTGTATACAGTACTTTCTTAGATCATAAACAAATTGCATTACAACAGGAAATGTCTTTGGACATGAAGTTGCTTCTTTCTTTTTTTGTAGTTTCTCTCATTTGCCATGAAAGGTTCCAACAATCTAAGTCTCTTATATGGTCTTCTACTAGATTTTACTTCAATACAGCACACTTGATAGTGCCGCAATCTGGATAGATCACTACAGCAATAGCCAGGCAAGAGAGAGAAAATGGTAAATTACTGTTGATCCTTAACAGCCAATTACACACCTCACTGCAAATCAGCTCTGCATTGGCAGGCATTTGCTGTAAGGGAGCTTACTCCTAGAGGAAGGAGAGTTGTTTAATTGTAGTCCACACACTTGAGAATCAATGTCCTCCCTTTTTCCATGACTTCTAAAAAGCAGCTGTAGACACCCAGCTGAAAAGAAGCACTATGACTGTTACAAATGACCCAGGTGGGATTACAATAAAGTGTCAACTAGATGAATTGCTAAAAAAAAAAAGTCTAAGAATACTTATTGCAGGTTGATATTTTAAATTTGGGGAGACTGGAGGTCCTGTACAAAGCCACGAGTATTGTTTCCAAAAGTTACTATGAAGATATCCTGATAGGAACATGCTCGAATACATCTATGGTAGTCTTTGTTAGGTCTTGTTATGCTCCTAAGATAAAAGTGTACAGTTAGAATTTGTTTTTATTGAAATAGCAATCTGGTTATTCAGTGATGTAACAAAAGTGGACATTATAAAAGGCATTGTGAAAGAAGAATGTGGTGTCCTGGTTTTTATTTTGGTGTTCTTGTCTAGACATTCATCAATGTCACACTAGGGCCTATGCATGTGATGGAACTTTGCTCCCTGGAGAAATTCACTGGTCATGAGCAAAACAGCCTTCTATTTAGCTTCAATTCCTAAGAAGAAATTTGATTTGTGTATGAACGATGCCAGGGTCCGATCATTAAAAATGTAAGGTACTGACAGTTATTTAAAATGATTTTTATTGAAATATATAAGAGATCCTGTTAGAGATTGGTCAGTCGTTTCACGAGGGAAGTCCCCCCAGAAAATTGACCCATGCACCATCGTCAACTACATCCCCATCATGTGTATATATATAGAATTAAATCTAAAAACTAAAATATTTTGAAAGTTTATCTACTCACATTCTAAACTACTTTTCTAATATGATCTGTTTGGATATATACTGTACTGTGATTAACCATAATATTTTTATTTTCTCTTTATAATACTTAACAAGTCTTGATGTAGATATTAACTAATATTATCAAAAAATAAGTCTTTAAGATCTAAATTGTGCAACAATGTGCAAAATCACTATACAAATATATTCAACTATTCTGTTTAAGTACTGAAATGGGAGTTTATAAAACTTTTGAACTTATTAAAATGTCAGTTTCAAAACTTAGTCCCATAGATTTCTGTGGCTCTGTCAGGTTCACTTAAACACTGTCTCAATGGAGTAAAAACAAACAACAAGATTTGGTCTGAACAGCTTTTAAGCTTCTTTTGCCAAGAATTTCATCAACAGACCTGAAATTCAATCTGAAAGTGGTTGTCTACCCTTTGGAAAAAGAAAGCACATTCTTGTAAATAAGAACAATTAGTGTGTTGCAGATGTCACTGTCAGTCAGTTATCCAAGGCTTTTAAAATGCTATTAAATTGTCTTTTGGTAACTAAAATAAAGCCTTATATTTTAATGTCAGCCAGCTAAAATAATGTCAAACTCCAATGACTGTTTTATTTTTTATTTTATTTTTTCGGTATGGACCACTTATTAAAAATGCTTCTGATCACAATAGAGATTTTTTAAGGTAGAATTTGAAAATAAATCAGCTGAAATTACATCTCATCCCTGAAATAGCAGCAATTAGGACAGACACCCTTGTCTTCGTCTGAATCAGGCAGCAAGGTGACAAATACGTCAAATTAATACATCACCAGGTATGAATGCGTAGTTAGGATTTGACTGAGGTACTTCCAGCCTGCGAAAGGGAACGATTTATCAATGCAAACTTAATAACATCTATTTGAATCTAACTAAAAATCAATATTTCATTACCAAATTGTTAGTGAGAATGAAGAAAAATTGCGGAAGTCGGGCGGTTTGTTGGAAGAGAAGCGTGAGGAGCTCAATGTGAAGACGGAATGATTCATGAGCCCCAGCCAGGGGAAGGGTGAAGGAGGACGAATGCTGAAAACTTGGAGGGCCCACTCTGCTGTGACCTTGGCAGGGAGGGAAAAAATATATATAAGAAAATGAAAGCGACTGTCAGCTCCCTACAGGGACAGATCACGCCATAAATCAAGCACAACATGGGGAGGGGTGGTGGGGGCTAAGGGGTTATTATGAGGAAGAAAAGGTGTTGGGTATTTTAACCCTTGCATCCACTGAGCCTTGTTTATATGAAAGTGTGAGAGACAGAGAGAGAAAAGGGGTGTCTGACTGCGTTCAGCCCAGCTTCTTGTTAAGGTTGGAAAACATGTTTTCAGCATTCCGAAGTTGTGAGTTCATTGGTCTGTTGTTCGGTTTTTCACATGCTCCCTGTTTTCTGAAGAGAATTTAACTTTCCTAATGAAAGTGACCCCTATTTAACTCGGATTAGATTTGTACTTCAAATAATGGATTCTTCCTGCATGTTACATGTACAGACAACACTGTAGATTCTGTATTCAGTGTGTTTCTTGTAGGTTGATTGTTTTCACTCCTAGACACCTATGTGCTTAAAATCCTTACAAACACCTAAAATCTCAGACATACCCAGGACTAAGCTGCACAAATAAGTCTGGTCATAGAGATTACTTATTCCCTAAGATCTACTTGTTTGCCTTTCTCAAAATTGAATCACATCAAAATTTATAAAAAGCAATCAAATTTTAATAGATAATTATGGCATTCTGAGGCAGTATAACGGATATATTTAAATCTGTTGAAAGTGTAAAAACATGCAAATTTGTATTCAAGAGTCTATTAATTTCTTCTGGAACACATTTTTTAATTAAAATTTAAGGATAAAGAAATTCAGTTCAAAATTTCCATTCAATATTGTTTCTTAGATTAGCCGGGTCATTGAAGTTATTAGTTATGTAAATGTTTATCCAAAGCTAACAAATTGGGGGAAAGCTTCTAATGAAGTTAGTTAGATATTAAAACCATTTAAATGTCAATATTCCATGTAAGTTGCTGAAAATTTCAATTCACTATTGATGCAAATCACTGCTAGAGTAATAAGGCTCACTTAGTATGTGTCATTTTGGTGAGGTTTTGTGGACCCGCAGGGCCCACATGACTCATTTTGGGGCTAACCAGTCTCGTGGGCATGGTGTGGTTTCAGGTGCTTGATGAAAAATATGTTGACTCCCAGCCAGGTAGTAACTGCATATATACTACACCTTAATTTAGCCAAGTTTCTCCATGTGTCATATTCAGGTATCTACTGTACATGTGGTATAGTTGTTTACTAAAGCAGTGCAAACTAAAAAGGTCAAGGATGCAAGAAATGTTAGAAAGGTTAGCACTGTACACAGGACCAACTGTAGTTGACAAAATCTTTTGGAGAAAGGAGTATGTTCTAGGATGCAATTTGGAGTAATCTGAATTATGCAACAAAATGTCATGATTGCCAGTTGATTTATGTCAATTTTATTTACAGAACCTACTTAACCCCTCAGAAAGGTTTTATAAAGTATATTACAAACTCCCGAAAGTGCACTCTGTGTTCCCAGGGTGCTACAGGCACATTTTTTCCATATGGTGTGGGAATGCACAGCTGTTCTAGTGTTTTAGGGAAGAGTATGTATGTATGACACTGTCCACAGTGCTGAAGCAGAGAGTTCCCTGCTTGGTCCTGTTGCTGAATGATGGCACCTCTATTGGCTTAACATTGCTACTGTGTAGAAAAGTGTGGTTGGCTGGCATAGCTGTCACCCAAAAAATGATTGCTTGTCCCTGGCTATCCCTGGTGCGAGTGGGCTCTTCCTTTCTTGATGTTGCTCAAATGGAGCTGTCTACTGTTCAGGGCCTTGGCACCTTTGAAGGAATCCAATGACTCTGAGAAATGACTGTAGAAAGCACAGTTGTCCCTACCGCTCTCTCCTAGTTACAGCATCCCTGTAACTGGCTATCTGGGACGGGGTGGGCACTGGAGGTAGGGGGGTTGAAAGTTTTATTCCTGGAGGGAGGAGGTTCAAAGAAGGGGATGGGGGTGAAAGTGGGATTAGGGGGATTCTGTTCCTGGAGGGGGGGGGGGTGTTATTATTTGTATTTTTTATTGTTCTATGTAGTGCAGGAATCGTGGACATGTAGTGCACAAAATGAATTAACAGTGGCCTCCACACCAATCCATCACAGGGCATAAAAGCCACTGTCAGTACTGAGACAGTTTACAACTAACATTTTTTAAATCTAGAGAAAACCCAGTCAGGAACAGAGACCCAGGACTTACTACCTTGCTATTTGTAACTCCTTTCCTGATACCTTAACCATTCTTTCCATTGGCTTGTAAGAAATCCAAATAAATTCTATCCTATCCATAAAAATAGGAAACTCCTCTCTTGAGCAGAATGAAGTTAGATCCTGGTATGACAGAGTCTGATATTGTTAACACATCAAGTGATGATTAAGACATAACAAAATAAATTTCTCACTGTCACATCCATTACCTGCATGGTCTGATTGCCTTTCCTTTACCCAGTACAAAAGAAAGCTTTTGTTCAGGAGAGGCTCATGAAACCACTGCATTTCCATGCATGCTAATAGCTTCTCAAAACCAACAGAGACTACAGATTGCTATAAATGTATTTAACATTATCCCTGGGTTCAAAGAAGCACCTGGAAATTTGCAATATGTATTCCATAGGCTTTGGTACTACAACTTGCCAGGATTGTTCTCACAAAACCTTGACTTTCCAACCCTGCTTATCATTTTACATTTTGAGCAGTCCAAAAATGGCACACGCACGTTAAATAATTCATTGGCTGCTAACATTAAACAACTGTTAACATGCTCAAATAATTAGTTATGCTTGCTTGACATGTTTGCATCTTTAATAATTAATGCATTTGTCTTAATTACTAACAACTGTATTTTGGCCTTATTATTCCTCTGTACAAATTTTCAACAAAAATGGCAAAAAGCAATTATGCTATAAATATTAATTAGATATCCTTATTAAATTTCAGACTAAAGAGCTTATAAAGTCTAAAAGTATATTTGTCTTACAGACTAATACAGCTGTAAGATTTGTTTCTTTGGACAGGTACTGTATGTGTGTAGAAAGCTTCATTATTAGAAGTGTTCTACAGTATATTTGAATAGGTATTGTGATTTACAAAAGTAATTTTTCATTTATCTTTTGGTGTGTGTCCATGAATCTTAAAAACATCTGACCACACTTTGAAACAGAATTATATAAGGTATCACATGAATATATTACACTTATCTTGCTGATTTTAGGGCTCTGATGTAAATTGTGCATTGATATACAGTACAGGTAGCACTTTCTTTTAACAGCTTTCCTGAATATGCAATATTTACAAGTCATCCCCTGATTTAAAAATAAAAGTTATTTTTCAGTACCTTAGGTGAACCATTGTCATTCACTTTAGTTCAAATTACTTCAAGTAATATTTCTCAGTGAAGCTCTTTTAAGAGCATCGTAAATTGAAAAAAATCATTTTAACATTTAGTTGTGAAACAATCATTAATGGTCATTCATTTGTTAAGTAGATCACTGCACATCCATGGTGATCTGTCCTTGGAGACATGCAATCAGGCCAATTCTTTCTTTTAGCATTGCAAAAAACACATAGGAGTGGCAGTGCTAGGGTTCCAACTGTAGGACAGACACAAATCCCTCTGCTATCACCCATCTGTGCTGGTCTGCAGCCAGTCACAAGTGTCAGAGGTTTGTGACGATAACATTTCATTTAAAACTGTTAATGGTCCAGTATTGCCATAACTAATGATTGACAGAAACTGAAAAACGTTGAAGAATAATTAAAAAAATAATAATTTAGAAATTATCAAACGTGCAGAATTGAGGGGAGTCAAAGACTTTGTTAGGAATTTAACAGTCTATAGGGAGTTTGTGTTTTTTTCATTGTGGAAAATTAAAAGGCAAATCAATGATATTACACAACATCCCATATCAACTACCCATTAATATTTTACTCTGATAGCAGTACTGTAATGTATAACAAAACCAAATTAAAAATTAACTTAAAGACCTATAGAATTATCCTTCATAAAACAGGTTCAACTGCATAACACTGCTATCACAAATTTTGCATGGTACTATCTCTTTCAGGAATGTAATAAAACATTGAGATTGTTTGAGTTAGTATGTTAAGAGAAGGTTTTTCTGGTACAGTACTTATAATATTTCTCCAATGTCTTGGTTTGATCTTTTAGATGAGTCGAGTTTTTAAATTCATGTATAGTTTAATATGAAAGTATTATAATCTGACTTATACACACAGTATATCAAATATAAATGATTACTTAAAAATGCAGAATATTGAGTAAAAAAGAGAAGCTGAAATGTGTACATTATTGTTAAGTACTGTTTTTGGATATTTGCACAAGGAAAAATATTAACATGCATTTAATAATGTAAAAATAATCCCTGTTAACAGAATCTGGCAGTGATTCTGTTATTGCTCAGGGATTGATGAACTATCATAATCTTCTGGACAGCCTGCTAAGAGATGTTTTGCCGCTGTCCCTGTCCACCTAAAAACACCTGGTGAAGGTTCGTCAGTGTCAGTTGTCGCCTTTTGATGACATTGACTTGGTTCCATGGGTGTTCTGTTTGACTCTGGTCAGGAGAAAAAGCTGATCATGGTAAAATCATGTGAAGACCTCAGCATTAACTCCTTGACATCATACCATTGTAATCCTAGCACTTTGTGGTCTTGCATTGTTCTGCTGGAAAATCGACAATGCAAGAACAGAAAAACTGGAGGTTCCAGCAATGTATTGCTGAACAGTAAGGTTAAATTCCATTTGTACCAAAGGCATTCCCGTTTTGAAGAAAATTCTTCCAGATGTCATTGCATCTCCACCACATTACTGGCTGGCTTGAACACTGCAGAAGTCAACATAATACTTACCACAAAATCACCATGCACATTGTCGACTGGCAGGTTTGTCAAGAATAAAACAGCATTCAATCAAGGAAAATATTTCACCATTCTCTCTGCCACCACTTCAGATGTTCTCTGGCCCACAGCAGATGGTAGTTTTCATCTCTCAGCTGTCAGCATATTACCTCTGAACAGCCCTGAAGCATGCAGATCATTTTCATGCAGAAAGAGCTACACTCATTCTGTTGATTCTTTGGTTATTTCTTTCTGGAATTTCTTCTGATTTAGCCACTGTGGTCTGAAACGAATTGCACAAATGTGATCAGTTCGATGCTACAATCCTGAGTCTATGTGGTAATCCTCTGTATTCTAGGACATGACTTTTCCTTCATAGAGTCACTTTTCAGGTTTCTCTGGTCTAGTCTGTTGCTTGTTGAAGCAGAACATCTCATCCTCCAGGCAACTTCTCTCAAAGACAGGCCACTTTCAATCATGCTGATAGCAACCAGGTCATCTTCATTAGTCATGTGAGACACAATCATATCTTTAGCTGTTCTTGCATAAATTAAAATCAAGTCATTTTGAATTTCTTCATAGTCTTTAATCACCATGCCCAGCAAAGCTACTAATGTAACATTTAGAATGTTTTGTTTCCATCTTGTGTTAGTATATATTTATGGGGATAGTTATTTTTCTCTTTATAAACTGTATTTATTATACATAGAGAACACTATTTATAGGACTATTTACTGTACAGTATAAATATTAGAAAAGGAGAAATGAGCATTTTCTATGTTAGGCAGTGACTTAATACTAGGATCAAGAATTAACTTCATTTCTCTTGTCACCCTAAGTAAAGGGTTATGGAAAATAAACTCATTGGCTATCAGTGACACTTTCAATAGGAAGTATCCATATTAGGCAATTTACAAGTGCAGCTGATGGAGAATAAATTCAACAATGTGACAGCAGCCCAACATGCAGTGATGATTAAAACACAACAGCACAAAGAAAAGCTCCAGGGCAGAGATGTGAATGACAAAATCCCTAGAAGAATAGCAGCAATCCCACTGCAGTTTTAAGAAATGCAGGCTACAAATGCAATTCATGAGAAAAAAATCTTCAGTGCATAGAAATTGTGCATGCCATCCTGTAAATGTTTAAATGAAATAGCTGTTAATAACAATTGATATCTGTCTTGATGTCTTACAGATTTGTACATGACTTGTTCTTTGGCTAGTAATAGCAACTATCAAAAAATGTCACTGACCATCTTGTCTAATTATTCTATTTTTTTCCTTAAAAAATTATCATAATATCATTGCGACTGCATTTCAACTAGAAAGAAACAAAGGAAAAGCAAAATCTGCCTGCTGCACAGTATATATAACAAATAGCATATGGTTACAGAGAGCATCACATCCAGTTCGAAAATGTCACAAAAACAGATTTATAGTCTTTTCTAAATACATTATTTTAGCTTGACAGCATTAATCATTCATGCTTCCCTCTTTCATTTTTCTACCTAGCATGGATTATTGAAATAGAAAATAACAACTGGAAAGGCTACAAGCAGTATCAAAATGTCAAGTTTGTACTTACAGTTGTATGTAGGTAGACAAGGTCAAAGTCCTCAATTATTTGTATATGTACACAGTGGTACTACATGAAAGGTTATGTCACCTCCAGCTATTTACCAGCAGATTTAAATAGGACTGATATTCAACTCTACAGTCAACCACTGACATGGAACGCCGAATTGGAAATACTATGAAACTATTATGTCAGGGGCTTAAAATATGAACAGGATGATTGCAAGGTGTAGCTGTGGGCTATCTGGCAGATTGGAGAGCAGTTTGCTTTAAATTACTTTGTGTTGCCACTGACCTGAACTTGTCATTTAAGCATGAGCACTTACCAAGACTGGGAAAAGTCTTACAAACAGTATCAAAATATTTCCAGTGCCATGGAGGATCTTTCTAGTCAAAACTAATGTAGTGGACGTTATTTCTTTCTATTTTGAGACTTAATCCAACTCTACAGTATATCTCAAGGCTATATATTGCCCATAGCATGGTAAAAACTATTGTTTGTAGTAGAGTTAACTTTTTTATGTGATGAAACTGTTGATAGGTACTGTATCTATCTTAATTAACTCCGCTTAATGTACACACATACACATTTTTTTTTTTAATTGGTGCTGATTCGGATTCCTTTACCCATTCCAAAATAAAAAAATCCTCAAGTTATTGAGGATGAAATGAAATTTCAAAATGTCATTAATTGACATCTTTTCCAGCTGTCACAAGGGAGACAGAAAGGTCACAGCTGGGAATGAAATATTTTCAAATGTGAATTATAGTACTCATTAAACAGACAGGATTGATGGCATAGGGAACTGAAATCCTCTATTGATCCACATAGCAGGTAGATCAGAGTGTCATTTTAAGCTTCCCTAACCTATTTTACCAACATGCTCATGATGGGGAGATTGTACTTCATATAAGGAAATTGGTTTGGAATGATGGTAGTTTTGTTTCTGTGGCCTTTCACTTATAACCAACCGTGATAATATTTTTTTTTCTGTGGCATGAATACCACTCAGCCAAGAACAGTGGAGAGCATGACACAGAACGTGCTTAATGTAGCCTTCCAAAGACTGACCTTGGCTCTATTCTAACCAGTAAAAACAAATACCTTTAACATTTTAACAATATGTAGAGTATGTATATGGATCTAATGAAGCATATAAATGTTGAATGTTGTCCTCACCAAACTCTAACTATGCTGAATTTATACTTACTAGCATTTCTTTTCTGAGAGTCAGTCATAAGCATCAGCTGTTTAATACCATAACCTATTGCCAGGAGCTCTTGATTAGATCATCATTTTTTTGCATTTTGCCATGATGAAAAGATGGTGGGAAAGGATGCAGATACTGTACATCAAAGGCCTTCTAAAAGCAAATACTATGACTTTGCAGGTGGCAATTCAAATCACCCTGAGCAGGCAGTCAGAAACATGAATGTGATACTAACCAGTATTTGTTTTCTAAATGTCAGGCAATTGTTTCAGCATTAAAGTCTCAAGGCTCCTTTAAAATGCAATAATAATACAGCTTCGAGTCTGAAGCACTGTAGAATGAAGGATAATGGAAAGGTGGAAAAGAAAATGTAAAACAAGAAAGTATGGTGAAAGAAACATTAGCAGTTAATAATAATAATGATGATGATGATAATATGTGGGGCTTAGGTTTAAAAATGAATGACAAAGAGTAAGATTGTCCAGAGTGTTGCACAGACCTTTACAGGTACAGTATATATTGTATAAAAGACCCTATAACCTACAGTCCACACTCTGTGACAAGTTACTAACCCTTTAAAAATTTCCAGCAGTGGGCAGCATTGGTTCTGAGTTTGACCTGTCTTGTAAGCGCATATTTAAAATACACCTAAAGAATCTCAACTTTTCTACTGTTGACTCATATACACAGCACTACAACATTCAATTCATTTTCACTAAATACTTTTGTCATGCAATAGGTCATCAAAATGTAACATTAATGATTGTGTGCATCAGTGCAATTATACGAGTTACTAAATTATTCCATACTATTTGTTTAATAACATTCTACCAGTTTAGTTTACATTTTAGTTAAACATAGAAATGTAAATATCATTACAATAATGGACTGTGTGAATATATGTAATATTGAAACATTTCAACGGGTTTTGAATAAAACTGTAAAAATGCTTTTTTTTCAAAATGAAATTTCCATTTACAAAAAAAACAACAATTGTGTTTAAAATGAGGAATTCAAAACAAATGTTTTATTTATTTTTAAAAGGTATCTTAGAATTGTTCAAGCAAGCTATATTTTAACTCCAGAAAATACCTTCTCCATGCTCATTGTCAGTGCAGGGCGAGAGGCGGTTAATTTTGACCGAATATTATGCTACATAACCACTTGGCATTTAACTTGAAAAATGACTTTTCAGCTTCACCTGTCAGCAGCCCAATTCTCATCATATAAGTGAGTATGAAAAAAAATCAGATTTTCCATTTTCTGATGCTATTAGACATTACTTCTTCCATACTTAAATAGTTTAGAAGTGCATGTGTGTGTTTTTGTATGCACGCCATGAATTGCTCTACATGCTATAACAGCAGCATTTTGTTTAAAGGGTAAGAAGATGCACAGATCTTTATCTAGAGGTTAGAGAAATGTTTCGCAAGAACATGAGCAATGAGGGTTTTGAGTGACTTTGTAACTGACTACTATAACCCCAATGCTCTGCAATGAATGCAAAACACCTGTGGGATGTTATTTTTTTTTAAAATGTTCTCTGTAGATTTTATATTTCATTGAAGTGTGGGCTGTGATCTGACTTGGTCATGAGAAGGATGCAATAGGCCTCTCTGGAGCTGATGACCACTTTGTGCTTTCCTTGCGTGAGCTGTGGCATCTGTTAATTTCATTTCACAGACCTTTGACTACTAGTTTATTTATAGAGTATCTGATTTAAATTCTTTGATGTATGTTTTTCAAAAATTAGTTATTCTAATTTTAGCATTCCTCTTCAGTGCAGCAGTGATATACAGTATTTAAGGATATGTGACATAAATAGTATTCTGTGCATTTCAAAATGACAGCTCCTGGAGATAAACTCTTCTTTCAAGGAGTCTTCTTTATTGCAACTCTCAAGTGTACCATTGGTACACTGTTCCAAACATCTCAGAGGTTTCTGTGCTGTTCATTTAAGTGCAGTTAATATTCTAAGTATTTCCTTCAAAATACACTGTTAGCATATTTATGGACACTTCTTAATTTGAAATATTGAAATGAATTTTTCATTTGAACAGTCAATACAGAGAATTTCAGGTTTCCACTTTAAGGTAACAACATATCAGAATTGCTCAGTTCTTCCATTACAATGTCCTGTTACCCATATGGGTTAACAGCATTATAGCGTTTAATGCGTTAAAATAATATCTTGAAATAAACCTGACATTAAACAGCACAATGGATATAGCCCACTCAAGTCAAGCTAATGGTTGTTAAAATGGGAGTAAAACAAGGAGAATAACAATGCTGTTAAGTGTACCCTATAGCACTGAGCAGGCTAAAATCTAATGAGATCATGATGTGGAGAATAACTAATTATAGAAAGAGATTAGTCTTAGAGATAGGCTTGGAAGACACCATTAGATTTAATCATTTTCTGAAAATCCTGCCAAATGGAGAGAGACCAATCAAAACACAGGGTTTATGCTGAAACCTGGATCTTATTGTAAACTGTTAGTAGAAAGAAACAGTTGGACATGGGAAAAGAATGTTCTTTTTGCTCATGTCCGATAGTTTGTAGTTTTGTGGTTCATAACCAGTTAAAGATTCAGATTCAGTTACCTGAATATCTAAAAGATACATTTACAAGGTAAACAACACATAAATAGCTGTATAGGAAAATAATGCTTCAACAAAAATGAGAATATCTTAATTCAGATGACTAAATAGTTTTATTGATGCATCTTACAGCCAAATTTCAACTATAGTTCTCCTACATTTTTTTATGCTGTATTTTATTTTTAATGTTATATTTTTAAATTTAAATATTTACATACCGGACCAAGCACCCCATAAAAACAAAATGAGCCAGTTGCTGCTATCCCAATAGTGTAGCAAATATATAATTTAATAATAAAATAATATTTAGTTAACTATTTATTTATATATTATAATTAGTATACTATCCAATTACTATAATTATATACACAGATAGACATTGTCATCAACTGTTAACTTTGACTTTATAGAAGTAAAATGGAATTTAGAAGTCAGTTAAGACATTTCTGCTTTTGAGCATTGTAAAACAACCAGAGATAATTAAAATTTCACATTCCCATAATTCCTAGTGGCTGCTTGCCCTTAAGAAAAGTAGACCATAACTTTGAAAAGAGCTCCTTGTAAGATACATTAGAAAACATACAGTATACAGTATGTGTATACAATATATACAGTTGATTTTATCACCATGGGTCAAAAGAATCTCTCAGAACTAGAAACAATGTTTTTAGTTAAGATATACTATTATTACTGTTATTACTTAGATAACACAGATGTAGATTTTACAAGTGGTTTTCATATCAGTTAATATAATTTCACTCGCAACTGTGGTGTTTTGTGAAGGTTCCTGTTTTGTTATTTAAAAGGATGCTTCAGTGATCATTTGACACTGCCTAGAAAAATGAAACCAGCAAAAAAACTCCTTTCTCTGAATCTCATTTCCAATGATTCAGCAAGAACAGGCCATACAGTGCCGTTAATACTGTATATGGTTTTCATCACAAGTACCTGTACACAATCTACACAATCTAGCAATCTAGCCTACCTGTTGACCTACAGGTCAGTAGTCTGAAGATCATCCCTGTCATGCTATGCAGTTCAGTCTGGCTCTGAGAGTATTTCTGTCATGATGGTCAATCATATTCATTTAAATTACACCTTTTCACAATTAACAGACTCCAACATTTTCTTATGAAATTAGATTAAATATTGGTTTTTCAGAATATGACTAGAGGCTTATCTACTTTATTTATAATAATAGGATAGTAGCTTTCTTTTTTAAAAAAAAGTACTATATATTATCACTCTAGTCTCCCTCTAAGTTCACTTCTAGTACACCATCAAAATCTGACATTAGTTTATGATAATGCTAGAAAAATATTTTTGTCTGCATGTATTTGATTATCTCCCATTTAATCCATCTGTCTCACTAAAAAGAAAAGTACAATCTTCACGCTTCGGGACATAGATTACGAATAACATGTCCTACAGGCTTACTCAAAATTGGGACAAAATGTTTACTGTTGGCTGTCCTCAAAAAGAGGCATCGCCTAGGGCACTGAGCTTGTGTTGGAAGCAGCAGCAGTTTAATCACATTGTAACGCTGATTACTTCATCTTTGTAGGCAACATTTACACTTAATCTTTTTTTTTTCCTTATCTACATAATATGTTTAGAAGGCGTCTATAAAAGTGGCCATAGATGGAGATCTCTTTTTGAAAGAATTAGACATTGGTATCATACATTGCTGGTATTTAACACTTGTGCTCACCTTAAATGAGGTGACACAAGGCTCCTCACTTTAAATTTTTTATTGGCTCCTCCTACAGCCAATTGCACTTGTGTCAGTTACACGAACCCACAACACTACCGCACCCTCAGGACAGCACTTTGAGTTAATTGGAAATTGCACCAGAAGGGCAATCAGAGAAATCACAGAGCTATTTGCATAGAAAGGGGAGGGGGTGCTTTTTCATACATGCCATTTTAGAATCAGTAGGATGTAGGAATAAATATCTGAATATTGTATTTTACAGATATATTTTCTTTTTATTTTTTTCCCCAGAGCTTAACCTTTAAAAACAACTTGGTACATTGCAGTAGGATCACCAGTTTTACCTGGTCAGTTCTGAATGAGCAACATGAGAAGTTTCACATTACAGTATACACAAATAACATCAAAGTTGGACTGTGGCTCTCAGCGTAGTCTCTTTAGTGATTGCTTTTTGTATTTTTTTATTGGCAATAGTCTCCTTCTAGAGTTTGAATTAAATGTCAAAATCAATGTAAATGTACCTTTTTTCAGTTAGAGTTTAATATTCTTGAAGTTTGAAAGAATCTACTGTTTGAACAGAAAATCCCTGGAGGATCTGTGTAATTGCAATTTTGAATGTACATTTGTCTTAGGTGGACCTCAGCTTTCAGATATCTCAAGTTTACAAAGAGGCACCAAGCTTGTTTTAACACCTGCTGGATTGTATTTATAAGTGAATGGTGATGAATTAGCTGTCTGACCTGTAAAGATCTGGAGTAAACAACTCTGGTCACAACATCCTTCAATTACAAAGACTCAACTTACTGTACATTGTTTAATTTACAAAAAACCCCTAAAAGATACAGCATTCCAAAGGGTGTCGTCACCAAAATACCTTCTTAAATGTTGAAATGTTTTTGAATATGATAAGTGAGCAGTTGCTCATTTATCTGTACAGAATAGAGGGATAATACATTTTCCAGCACAGAGATCAGGTGCATGGACATTGTTGTTGAGTCAAGATATACTGTATACAGCATATACAGTATACTGTAGATATACATCTAAATACAGTATATTATATGTGTATACTGTAAATTATCCAAGCATACTGTAACAACACAAACCATGGGATCCAGGGTGTAATCCTGGCATTTTTAAGATAATAAAGTAATGTAATCATGTAAATAAAACTGAAATAAAGAAATGTCAGAAATTTGAGCATCTCATCTAAATCTTTGTTAGGTCCACAGTTCATGTGTAGTTGTTGAAATTATCAGTTATTGATATTATTGTGTGTAAGCTGGTTTACTACTGTAAGTAATCTGAAAGAATACCTATGAAGAAAAACAAAAGAAGAGGTTTTTGGCTCTGAGACATTTGATAGAGGTATACTGTACATAAATCAAAAGCAACATCAGCTGTACACATTTCATTATTAAAACACCAAACAAACCTAAAAATGTTGTAGGAACAAAACTGTCTGATTCATGATTCAAACAGAAAGTGTTCATTAATTGATATGACCTCCATCCTGAAAGAATTTTTGGTTTCCCAACTACTTCATATATGGGTTTTTCATCTTGTGACCCATTTTAACTCTTTTAAATGTAATGCATGATTAGTGAACAGCTTTATGGTGTGAAGGACTTAGGCCTGATTAACAAGGCTGAAATTATTGACATCCACATTATTTAGAGGCTGGTCTGAGTCCCGAGTTCCTGATTAGAAACAATAAATGCTGTATCGGTGTTCTCAGGCTAACCAGTACACTAGTAATGGGTGTTCAAGCTTTTCTAATTACTGTGACAATAAGCGCACGCAGATAAACCAAAACAAGATGTACAAACTCTATAGATACACATAGAAAAAAAGAGTTTGCTGGGAATGGCTTAGAAATCATTGCCCAAAAAAAAAGAAAAACAAAACAATAGAATGTGGTCACAGGATAATGTAATTTGTTAATTTTAGATAATTATATGTTAGCATGAAATACACCCAGAAATTGTTAGTGATGGGTACAGTACTGTATATCAGTAGTGTCCCCACTTCTGGAATACACAACCCCTTACAATTAATCCACACTATCTGCCTGCATTTATAGATGTGACATGGTGCAAGAACAATCTTCAGTTTATATTAAGAAGTTCTATTAATCATTCATGCAACATTGATTAATATACTTAGTTTTTGAACATGCATACTGTATATTGCTTCTGTGATTATTGAAAAATGACATTTGCTCAGGTATATTGAAAGCATTTCAACACAGAGTAGTAATGCTGTGTGCTTTTCTATTTAAGAACCAAATATATCATTCTCCCCCCCACCCAAAAAAAAGAAAAATACGCATATTTTCTTGATTATTTCTTGATTATTTTAAAGAGAGTAAAATGGACTTCAGAATTGATTACTGAAGTTTTCATGAAAGCATTCGCATTTGTAATAATAATTTCTAAACAATAGGTGTATTGTGTGTGGGGGGGAGGGGCTTTCAAATATAGTTTTTAACTGTTGTGTAATAAAACATAAAATATAAATAGATTAGATGTCACTCATGTCAAGGAACAAAAAAATCCCATCCGTGTAATACAACACAACATTAACTGTACATTCAGTGTTTTGCAATACACTAAGGCCTGGCTTAAATCAAATTTTCTACCCACCTGACACTGAAAATTACAAACTAAGTATTTGATGCTGGTTTTCTGCTGAGCAGATTTAAGAACTCTCTGGCAAAAGAAAACCATCATAAAGTGACACTTGGAAATTATTATTATTATTCGGTGTGGAGCAAAAAGGTGATTTTATCCAAGTTTCAGTTTAAAGCATGAAGTAAATTTTACTATTTTTTGTCATTTAAAACAGCTTTTTTCCTTTAAATTCTATTTATAAAAAAAAAATCCAATTTGGTGTATGGTGATATATCTGTTATCCATGAACTAATCAGGCTCATTGGATGCCCATTCAAAACATTAAATTCAACATGTGTTTTCATACAATTTTAATGCGCTAAGTTTCATATTTACTGTAAGTACCATTTTCTACATTCAAAAACTTTGGTTAGTGCAGCTCTTAACTTCAGTGTTTTTCCCAGGCAGCACATTACAGTATGTGCATTTAAATAATATCTCTCTATATAACAGGCAAACACAGCTAAACTCATTTGAGTATTTTTCCTTCAGACAGCAATTCTATGTTAAATGCAACAGGTTGTAATTTTTATTAACAGTTTCTTGTGTTCCATTGGCATCCAAAGCAGCTCTTAAAAAATGACAACAACTGTCTGCCTGCCAATTAAATTGGCATTACAGGCCAGAACTGCGAAAAGTGAGTGCCTTGCTGTCACAAAAAGTGAATCGTTTGGACATTTACATCCTTTTTTTTTACTGGAATATGTGGCTAAGTTTTATATTTCAGAATGCGGTTAACTATTTTCATGTATACTTCCCTGTGTCCCAAGACACAATTATATTAATAATTCTGTAATATTCATAATAAAGAAAATCAGAACCACATTCACACCACATAGCTGGAATGTCTGCCAGAAGTTGTAGTCGCACAATGCATTGAAAGATAGAACTGACATTAATGGCATGTGGTCCCTTATTGCTTGTGCCTTAGTACATGTAATAAATGTAGTAACCATGTAGTTAACCTGTTGTAAATGTATGTTCTACCTTTCAATGCATCCTACTGCTACCAGCAAAAGCTTCAGCAAAAGGCAAAATGGAATACAAATAAATCCAAGAATAAATAAATCTGATTTTTTTTAAGAATCAGCACAGAAGAACAGAGTATTTCCTAAATGAATCATACAGGACATAAATGTGGTGTGCACGATACATGTATTTCCTTGCCTGCATGAAAAAAGCTCATCGGCTAAATCCATATAGTGTTCAGACAAACAAAACAGCAGCTGCTTAACTTAAAATATTCCACTCCCAACATTTAAACATACAGAAAAGCTCAGGCTGTTTAATGAGAATAATGTTTCTGCTACTAATAAAATATTAAAGTCTAATTTTAAACATTATAACTGCTGCTTCTGTGCTGATTACAATAAAACATTTTATAATGCACCAGAGAGGCAATTTTTTCCGCATTATAGTTAAATGAGTTACAGTATTTACAAACTTTTTATGAAACTTTTTATACATATATTTATAAGGCAGGAGCATTAATGAATTTTATTTTGAACAATCAAATGTTTCATTACTTTTTTTGTGATCATCAAGGCCTTTGTGTTATGAAGATTATAAGATGGAGGAGGTATGTTTTAGATATAAAAAGTTTTTTTTTCTTTTTAGCCTATAAATTAAATTATTCACCAGCAACAGTCAGAAACTGACATGGTTCATAAGGAAAGATTCCCAGATATTTCAAAAGTTGTCTGTTGCCTCAGTATATTTGCATTAAAGAAGTTAATAATTTATAACTCTGATTTTAAAAAATCTCTTTCAGTGGTAATTGATAGGCTTTTGTTTAAAGCATTTATTTTATTTGCTTTAGTAAAAAATTAATTTGCCTTTAATTACTGAATGTGAGCAATTGTATATTTTATTACATTATAAAGGTTTTTTTTTAAGTTTTGCTCTTTTACATTCACAGAATATCACAGACTGTCATTAATATCTTCACATCAGCATACACTCATACTTATAAGCTGTCAAAAGCAGTGTTTCCCCTGATTTCTGTTGCAACCTACAATGCATCTCAATCAGAAACACTTGGCCATTATTGATGTCCTCTTCCTCCTTCTATGTCCCCTGTGAACAAGTGATGTTTTTTAACAATAGAGAGCTCATTAAATTGGGTGTGTGACCATCCTCTGTGGGTGCTCTTTCAGTGAAGTCTAGTCCAGCATTTGTCAACCCGACTTCCTTCACATAATAATGGGAGAGCTGATTAATTTGAGAAAAGTCACATACTGTATGAGAATTAGTAGGAATGAGAAAATTAAATCTTGTTTATATATATATATTAGTTTTGTGGAGTCACCAAACGCCACACAATCAACTCAGGACAGTTCATGTGGGCACTATGCGAGGTGCGAGTCTGGAAATGTTCAAGAAAGGCCGAGCAGGAGTTCCATGTTTCTGTGTTTCTCTGTCACCAATTCCTGCCAGGATGTGACGACTGCACACCTCAAAGCAAATACCACTCATTTTAATATTTTTTGCTTTGTGAGGGGAAACAGTGTGCCACAAAATGTTTGTATTTATATTAGTATGCAGTGGGGTGAAAAAGCCTGAGAAACTCTGGCCTAGACTGTGTTTCCTTAGAAGAGTGCCCTTAAACATGATCAGCCATTGAGCTCTTTCAACACAGCAGAGGGTCATCAACATAAAAAAAAAACAGTTTCTTCCCATAGTCTCTGGGCACCTTGAAAAACAGGATTTATCCATTTAATAATCTAAAAATCTGACCTTTTCCTGTTTTCTTTTCTTTCTTGCTCTTGAAGTTGGTGTTTTTCATGAATAGATTCACTGTCATGCTTGAGCCTGGCACTTCTGCAGTGGACCAAGTGTTTATAGCATTAATGTGTGCATTGATTTAAAATGTGACTGGTGGCATAAGATGATCTTTTATGCAACAAGCGTCTTGTGAGATGGATATAAAAGTCCCTACTGTGTTAAGGAAAGAATATAACCTGAAGGCTGCTACAGGGCGCATTTCTAAAAATGTCTCCATTGCAAAGTCAGATCTTGATTTCTTTTGCAGGCAGCATTTTTATTATCTTTGTAGTTCACAGTTTTTGCATACTGTGTGATTAAACGTGAATCAAAGTATCTGCCATATATATCATGAAACACATAGTGATAGATAAGCAAATAATCGCTAGTTACATTATCCGTACCGGAATCAGAAGAAACCCTTTTTGCCTTTTATGTCGAATGTGAAATGTCTCTACATCTCAATCAAAAACATTTTGCAGAGAGCACACACGGTTATTTAGCATCAAATATAAAAATACATTTTCTTAATGTTTGTGCTGGTGCAGTCTCTTATTAAGCACAACAATTTCATTCTGTGCCTTAGAATCCTTGCTCTGTATTTTGTGGGAGTTCAGGCAAGCTATTTTTGCTTATAATTTCATTTTCTTTAGGATAAATGCTAAAATTACAATGACGAAAATGAAACGATGACCATAAAAATCATCTTCTTTTCATGGTTATAAAGCAAAATAGAATGACTTGTTTACTATTACCGTTTCTAACAGGCAAATATGCTCTTTTCCAGACAAAATGTGATAATGTACAGTATATCAGGGTTTACACATAGCTAATGGTGCACCCCATATTATATGTTGGGTTCCCCAAGTAGAGCAATTGAGCATCAGGGTCACACAGCCACTACAAAGTTTGCTTCTCATTCTTAACTGTCAGGTTGCTTCAATAGCATTTTCTTCTTGTCCCCTTATAGCCAAAGGGAATGTGTGGATCAGCATAAGATAATGCAAATGACATCACAGACGGCGAGTTGCCCCGCGTTCGCACCATCACCCGGTGACGCCGCACCCTAAGTGACGGGAACGCCAGCCCGAGCCTGTCAGCGCACCCATCCTGAGAGAGTGCATGGCGCAAGCATCTCCCTCTTTTATCCCCAGACGTGTGTGTCATGCTTTTCTTCCCGGGCGTTAAACTGTGTACAGGCTGAACATAATTGGCAGCCTGTGACATCCCTCCTTGCAAACATCTCTCTAAGTGGAGCATATTTCAGCCTTACGCCACTGAAGGCTCCTACCTGAGTGGATCTCAGGGCCATCTCCAAGGGCTTGTAGCGGCTAATTGTGCCTGTTAGGACTAGCAATTAGCTTGGAATCTCTTGGCTAGGCAGCTCCAACACCCACATGCTTTCAGGTTCTCACTTTCTTACAGCTAACTAGCTCGTCCTAATAGTGGAGACACGGGACAGGTGGGAAGGGGCTTCAGCCGTTATGTAAAGCCACACAATCAGAAAAGGCCAATGTGAGAGACATGAGCACACCAGGAAAAGGGCAAAAATGGAAAAGGCACACATTCAAACACACTTCCTCCCTCCACTGGAAGGAAAAGAGAAGCATGCAGGTTTATTTTTATATTTAACTCTTTGAGGGTCAGGTACTCTTTTGCAGTCTCTGGAACACACATTGTTAAGGAAGCTCAAGCAGGGCCTTTCATAGCAAATTTATGGCAGGGCTGCAGAAGCCAAAATAGAAACCATCTTTCTCGTGGATTTACATGTCACTCGATTTAAAGGAGCAGCACGTTTTTGACAGGTACACCTGTCACTGGTCCTTAAACGACAGTGCCAAGTCACATCTTAGTGTCTCTGTCTCTGTCAGACCTGATACTGCAAGGAAATTCTTAGTCCTTGATGTGGGATTCTGAAAAATAAAACTAAAAAAATACCTTTGAGAATGGTAGTAGTTTTTTAGTGATCTTTTAAATCCTTCTGTATTTCATAACTGTCAGAAACGAAGAAAAGAAAATGCAGAATCAATTATTATTATTAAAAATGCTCAGTCTTGAAAGTGTATAGTTTAATGGGGCAGTGTTAATACTGACCATTCTCATATACTGTATTACTGACAGTTAGCTTATTGGTTCTGTGGGGAAATAATACAGAACCACAAATACATAGAAGCAGTACTGCACCATAAAATAAAATGCACATACTGTATTACTGTAGCTCTTCCATTTCACAGTTGTACCCTGTCAGTAATGTAAGAGCCAGTTTTGGGGCTGACTCAATTAAGCAAAATAAACATTGAGTCTAACTGTGTGAGAATATTGTTCCTGTTTAACTAATGTCATATATGTTTATAAGACTGTTATAAAGGACATTTTTAACATGATCTATGGTTGGTACTTGAATTTTTACCAGGGTGATAATATTGTGACAGCCACCATGAGAAGAGTCTCCTTGCTCTTTAAAAGCAGATATTGCTGCAGCATAAAATGATACTGATGTTGAGTTGTGAATGAATTCTGCTAATATCATCACAGAAGCATTTTGGGCATTGGAAAAAAAAAACTTGTAATTGCTTTTTTTGAATAATAATAATAATAATAATAATAATAATAAACTTTATTTTTTATAACGCCTTTAGAGGTGGCTTCTCAAAGCGCTTTACAGGATGACAATAACAATAAATAAGAAGACTACAACAATAATTGAGAAGATTTCACAAGATAGGACACAATTATAATAACAACAATAACAATAGAGGAGACCGTGGAAGGTGGTACTAAGAAGAGCAGAGGGGTGAAGAATGGAACCAGTTAAGTAAAGGCTTTTCTGAAGAAGAAGGTTTTGAGTCTGGATTTGAAGGAGTTTAGAGAAGGTGACTCTCTAATATCCTTGGGCAAAGAGTTCCAGAGCTTGGGGGCATAGCAGGAGAAGGCCCTGTTGCCCATACAATGTAGACGGGCTTGGGGGACAGTAAGGAGGGCAGAATTTGAAGAGCGGAGGTTGGGGGGTTTTGGAGTAGGGCGATAAAAGTTCAGACAGGTTAAATCTGATTAAATAATTTAACCAGAATCTGGTTAAATAACAAATCTCAAGTGGAACTAAAGATTAAGTTGCACAATTCTTTTTTAAAGAAGCTTCAATGACAGACAAATGGTTATAGTCTTATTAAAATTAAGGCATCCTTATTTTGGAAAATGTTTCCTTATATGTGAGAACTACTTGAATAGCCAAGAGTAGGAAGTCAAATTCTACACTTCAAGAAACACACAAAGTGCACCATGATGTCAGGTTACTGGGTAATAAGGACAAATAAAAAATGTTATAAGAATCCTAACTCATAAATCAGAACACAGTTACAAAAGCCTTCTTGGTGTTATTTTAAAATGAATATTATGATTATCTTTGAATTAAAAAATGCATCTTTAATGGAACTCTCAAATGTTGCTAATAGTACAGTACAAGTGATTTTTCTTTTTAAAAATTGCACATTATAAATTGTTTATAAATGTACAGTATGTATAGAGAAGCATGCATCTGTACTTCTGCTTTCCTTTCAATGTGATGTGCAGGAGATAAAACAAGAGAATACAACCTGACACATTTTTGGCAGAGGTGAGGCTAGGGATACTCTCCTGGTCATGATTCTGCTGAATGAATATGCAGTGACACCACTAGCACGCTATAAAAAGACTACATATGCTCATTGCAGGTTGTCTGAAGAAATGGGACAGACGCAGTGTTCAGTCTAAGGCCACTGGAGTTGCCCATATGGGAAGGCGGGCTCTCACTGATGATTCTGCAGACTGAAATTGCCCATCTGCACGGTTTGCAGGTGTTTTGAATGATTATATTATTAGCTCTATCTGTTCAACTTTGATTTTTATGGGGTTTTTAGTATCTCAGGCTTTATTGTGAGGAAAAAAAAAGAGAAATATATGTGCTGCCATCTGTTTCGAAATGGTGCGACTTGCTTCTTCTGTAAAGCCCAGCAGATTTTTTTTAAAGCACTTCTAGACTGTTGCTTTTTGGTTTGTTGTTTTTTTTAGAGTGATGGGAGTGGCTTATTTACTGGAGGTATTTAAACTTCATGCTAAAGCATGTATGCAATGCACAAAGGTAATCTGGCCCAAACTGCTAACTTCCGTCGTAAAATAGGCTGTTTTTATTGGAGAAGACATGAAAAGCAGCAAATGCTGAAAGTATGTAACACCTAAAATAAACAAAATTGGAATATAAATTCTTGCATAAATATGAAAGCTGCATATATAGTATAGGCAGTATATTCTGTCAATCAACAGGTCTGAAAACACTGTAAAGGCAACCTGACATTATTATCACTAATATTGACATGTTAAAATGTAAATGTTGCTTTTGTGAAGACCACAGCTAACACATTCTTGATTCAAATCTCTTTTAACATAGGAATCCTTATGTTGGTACAAATGAAGACAGAACACAATCCCTGTATTTGTCAAAGCATGTTGTATAAAATTGTGTGGAGCATGCTGCAGACCACAGTGCTGTCTGGGAGTTCAGGAAAGGAACAAGCAGCACAATAATAAGCAGATTTTAATGATTTACTATAAATCAGCATTTTTGCCCTGTCAGTGAGATTGAAGAGGCAGACAGCTACTCACATGTCTGCTTTGCAAATGTCTTACTGATGAATCATGTGCTTTGAATCACTGATCACAACATTCAAACTGAAAACCCGAATAATAAGGAAAACATTCACATACCATTTCATTTCAACTCTCAAAGGGAAGCTGTGTTTGTTTACAATATTTCCATCATTTCTGACCAGCAAAGAGTCAATTCAGTGTTAATTTGTCCAAGGAAAACCAAGTTCAAGAAAAAACATCTCTATTTAGTTTGTTAGACCTTATTGATCCATTTATATCAATATCACCCTTTGGTTGAAAAGTAAACTTGAAATATGCTTCAAAAATAAAACAATACAAATCTTTTTAACATAGCTTCCATCTTTTAATGTAATAAATGTACTGTAAGTTTAACTACCGAATAAACAATTATGGTTTAATGGTATTGTTGCACAGTATATCAGACATTTGCCTGAAGGAACACAAGTAACCTGTAAATAAGATGTAAAAAAAAATCCAAAACAATAGGTTTATTAGACCATTTTTCTGTGTCACAAAATCACATTCCTATTCTTCTGTTCTATTATGAAGTAACAGGCCATGGAATTATATATGTCATTTATAAGAAGGTTGACTTAAAAACATTTGCTACAGAATATCAGAAAGCTAGACAAAATAGGGAAAACCATACATCCTGATTCAGTGCACAGATATTTTTTTATGTGATGAATTTCAAAATAAAGTTTCTGATTTTATAAATGCATGCCAATATTGTCTTTGTTTTAGTCTGCAGATCCGTGTTTGAGGAGGTTTGCATTACTCTTTGTTATATAGTACTTGCCTTTCATTTGCTGATGTTTGATAATGGCCATTTAAAGTAATCAATTGCTTTCTTTGAAGTTGGGAGATGAAAGAAAGGTTTGACAGTTATGTGTGTCTATCCCGCAACGTGAATGGCATGAAGATATTGGGACTTTGAAGGAAACAGGACAGCAATATCAGGTTAAATTTTATCTTACTGCATAAAAATGCCTTTGGTTCACTGTAAAATCATGTGGTAGTCATTTTTTCACATTACTAAATATTTGCACACACAGTACCTCTTTTCTGGTCAGTGATATTTTCAGTTCTACATGATATTGATGTTTTAGATCTATGTGTATATGTATATACTATATATAACACATGTAAACACATACAAAATGTTTATTGTTGCAGAATGTAAAAGCAGAAGATTCAAATGCAGGTGAATTCCAATAACATTTTATTTTTTGTGGAAAGTGATGACTACTGATGATGGTCAGTGTCTGATTTTATTTTATACTTTCCTATGAAAAGCTGTAACCATTGGAGACCATGACATATCTTTTTCCACTGATTTAATCATATATCAACCCACTCATACAGTGGGCCTAGAGCCTTTTAAATGGAAAGGCCAACTGGCCCTATAGTGTCGAAGACAGCAAAAGGAATACAAGTCATTAACAGTGATAAACATTTCTGTTTGCAGTTCATCACCCTCTCTATAGCCAGAGGGTTAGGAGCCTGGACCACAAAAACTGATTGTGTTCCCATTAGGGTGTTATTATCTTGGGACAGACAAAGTCTCCCATTGGTCTTTATCAACATAACAGTCCCAAAATATGACCACTAGATGACACTGTTTGAAACCTCTGTACCCAAGATAATTATACGCTATACGAACATAGGACTTACTGAATCTGACCTAACCATACACAGGCAGGTTACTGAAGGATATCTGGCAACTAGAATTTCATTTAAATTAAAGCACTTACTCCTCAGATTTTAATATAGCAGTACAATAACTACTGTTCTAAATAGAAGGTTTGGCCTAGTTTTGTTTCTCCTGTGTCTCCTAGCCACTGTCACTAGTGTTTGCACTACATCACATTCCATATGTCGTGCTGCAACTCACACTCCGTGCTGCGCGTAGTTCTGGCCAGGTGTTTGTCAGCTGTCCTGTCTCCTGTGTGATTTAGGAGCAGAATGCAAAGAGAGCAGAAAAACATCAGGAAAATCATCAAGTCCCAAGGTGCCTTAACTTCAACTGGTTGTGCAATATTTTCAGATAAACTGTTAGTATCTACATGTTCAATTATTACAATACTTTAAGTATTACATTATGAAAACCCAGATTACACATTTACAGTTCCATTACTACTACTACTACTACTACTACTACTACTACTAATATATCCTGCAAAGTATATAAAAGCATTGTTTGCAGGCCTAATGTATTTATATGCACATTCACTCATGATATATTATTAGTATTTTTAATATTTTATAATGTGTAGAAAATTAAATAACTCGAATAGTTCTGAGTTTTTAAGGGTTGTATACAGAAATAAAGTAAAACAATTTTCTTCCGCTTGTATAACATGTTTTGTGATACAGATCAGCCCTGCTATATAACATTGACCTGCCTTTGACATGGTGATACTGCAAATGACCAGGGGAACATGGATAGAGCGACATATGTGTATCTGTGGCCGTTAGCTGCTTTTGTACATGCAGGGTCCAGCGAAGAGTGTTAGTGAAAGGACTTGACATTAAGTACCATAACAAACCGGACAGCACACTATTTTGGGGTGTCCTCATTGTAATCTGGCAGCATTTGTACATACTGTACACTGAAATAAACTCAGCTATCAAGACAGAATAACACACTTTAAAACCTAAAGACTAAAACAAAGATACCCATGGCCCCAGGAGTCATAACATAATTCAGGGATGGTATGCCTAGTTCAAGGAAAAACTGGAGAGCTGAAGAACAGAAATTAATATATACAGCTCTGTTTTTTCCAATGTCAGTTTAATATTTTATTGCCCTCACTTTACAGATATGTCGCCCATGGTGTGGTTATTCCATGCTGGGAAACAACATCCCTTCCTGCTTTAGTTCAAATCAGCATCAAAGAAACATAGTGCAGCTTTTTACAGAGACAAATCCCTAACAGCCGACATATAAATAGGTTAACAATGTTTTAATGCTGCTGCCACATGCTAACCTAATGCAAACCACATGTGTTCCTGTTACTTTAAATGGCACAGACTGTGTGACTGTGGCTTAAAAAACAGATTTTTTGTACGGCATTGGAACTCCTAATTAAATGTGGTCAAAGTTACAAATCATGAAATATTAATTGCATAATCTTAACATGTTTTAAAACTCTGAAATTTTCTTGTTTTTAATTAAACACAATACAAGCTTTTCTTTTTGAAAACATGGACGTCGATATATTAAATAGCCCACCTCTGAATTATCCTCAGCTATTCACAGATTATACAAATCCAGAGCACACCTCATCCTCCTTGTCCTTAGTGGTACTTTTATGAAATAATATTTGATGAAAAATACTTCATTGATCTGCAGAAAAACTTTTTAAAAAGCTATAAGAAAGGGGTAAAAACACCAATACTTACCTTTTGTAAATTGTTCTTATTTCATTTATTTAAATGGTATGTTGCATATAGGCATAAATTATTATTGCATAAACTGCATATCAAATAAGGGTCAGACTGCTGCTTGGATGTGCCGATTTCCATAGTAGATAAACTAACTGCTAATGAAACCATCTGTGCTGGGCTGTAGATTGACTAACAAGTCAAAATACAGCTTATTTTACAGATTTGAGAGGAACAACTATCATAACCAATACCAACAACAGCAAAATTAGAGCAAATACAGATTATTATAACACTACAATATTACTATAGTATAACAGTACTATATTACTAAGTGTTATAACAATATGTCATTGGGCACATATGTAACATTATTTAAATTTTTAACTACTGAGTAGATACTTTTGTTGATAGTTTGGATAATACTGTGATGATAAGCTCAAGTTGCGCTTTCATAAAAAATGGCAGACACTCTTTTTGGTAGTCAAGCAAACTTAAAATTACTTTTTTACAATGAACAATTCAAAATACCGCGTGTTTGATTTGCGATACAAATGTAGTTCTTACAAAAAAAAACAAAATGTGGAGAAACACGTCAGCTGTTCGTAAGAGGTTTGAGAGCTACAAGAGGTACAGTATGATACCAGCTAAAAGTGAGCTACTTAAGCTTAAGCTGAAGCTTCTTACCAAATGGTTTCAGTTTTTAAAGGGCCAGTTTGAAATCAAACAGCAACAACAGCATCATTCTGGGGGAGTCACATACTTGTCTAAACACAAAATACCTTTTCGGGATGGAGAAAGGTAGTTTAAGGGGCTTTTTTAGCAGCCAAATTGTTTTTTCAGGCTATTTAAAAATGTATGTGAAAAAAGTTTTCATCCATTACTAGGGAGGTTCAGATGCCCCCTTAAATTGTCCCCCAGGGGATGAATAAAGTATTTTGAATTGAATGCCCGGAAATACTAAGATGGATTGCAAAATAATGGCTTAGGATGTGTGGAAATAACTGAAGATACGAGTTAGAGTTCTTTTCTCTTCAGTCTGTTACAATAAACAGTTGTGACTAACATATCCCGGTTAGAACTTGATCACAATGGTGTTGAAAGCATTGACTTTGAAGAGAAACTGTTCGAAATCCTATCATGAAAAGGAAAAACCTGGAGTGTGGACATTTTTCAGACATTGAAGTTGTCGACTTCCTGAGTACAAACCTATAGTCATAACCACTGACAGACCTCCTGCTATTTCTGGCCAAACGAATGGGTTCATTGCCCTGTGAAGAAGTGATGACATGTTTTCCCACTTTCTTAATTATCATTGCCTAACTCTTCAGCAGACTTTGTGCAATAAAATGTTGAATATGAAAAATGCCATGGATAGTGTGCTTGAGAATGCGTGTTTTATTCACGGCAGAAGTCGGCAGAGAAGTCTCTTTCAGTCTTCACTAGAAGAAAGTGAAGGAGAACAAACAAGTCTCTTGTTGCAAAGTGATGTTACCAGACAAAATACTGACATGGTTAGATCTGCAACTGCTTCTAGAAGGAAGACAAATTTACTTTTTTCATAGCTGCACCGACACAAACTGTGGAATTGAAAAAATATAATAACCCAGCTACAACACTAACAGTTAGAATGTGCCCTGCTTGACGATGGTTAGTAATGTCAAGCTGGATATCTCAAAAATCTCAGATCACGACAAATGACCTTTCATTTCTGTAATAATCTTGTGTACTTTTTATTTCATGTGGCAATTCGATTTTGATTTAATTGTTTTAAAAGTCGCATCCTTGTTTCAGACGGGCACATCTGCAGTTCAGAAAGAAAATAATTTACTTGACCAAATGACATCAAAATTAAATTCACGGAACTGGGGGTAAAGTTTTGTACCTAATCATAATGTAAAAATATCTAAATAAGAGGGAATCCTGGTATTCTAGGTCGGTCACAGAAGATTGACACCATGGAATCATTATTTGGCTCCAATTACCTATGTAAGTCAACCTCCTCGGAAATGAAGATTCAGACATTGAATCCAAAATGTGGTCTTCTCTGACCCAAGACTTGATTCTGGATGTGGAGTTGGGGATTCCGCAATTAATATTCTTATATGTTAAGATTACCTACAGTACACCATGTTATCAGATCAAAGAGGTAAAAAGATAATATTTTATGTATCTGTACACTTCATAAGTATCAATATGGGTGCAAATTATATATATATATCTAAATACATTTAAAAATAGCAAACTTTGTACAATAGTGTGCAGGAGCTCTGATATGTGATATGATTTGAATGTGTCTGTAGGCGATGGGGAGATGTGCTGGTAGACCATTTTGGGATGACTGTGAAAAAGTAGATCCATGTCATTGGTTGCCATTAAAATCTATGCACCCCTGGGCTACAGTATGATAGCATGAGAAGTTCCAGGAAGAAATAACCCACGCATCAGCAGAATAACTAGCTTACCATCAGCATGAAAATCAATTAATCTTTTATTATAGTGCCCTGTGCAACACGTTGTCCCTGGACACTTTACAGAAATAGGTATAACACATGTTTCGTGTACAGGTATACTAGACCACTGGGCACAAAGAAGAGAAAAACAAAAACTCCCAAAAGTAGAAAATAAATTACTTGCCCAATGTTTTGTCTCCCCTCTAAGAAACCGGTCTTGTGAAGTATAAAAGGCAGTTCCAAAATTTGGTTAGTCCTTAAGTACTTCAGCCAGGGTGCCACAGATCAGAAGGTAATGCATGTGGCCTAAAATCCAAATATGTCTTCATACAGTAGGTCTTCATCTAGGGTCTGAGTTCCTTGTATACTACAGTAGGTCAGTCATCCAAAGTCTGGCACCTCAGGTCTTTTGTCTCAAGTCACCTGGACACAGATTCTCATAGCTGGTTGTAGGATGGAACTCGGTGGAAAGGCGGTGGAAAGTAGGATCGAGTGTTTCAATTTGAAAAAAAAATTAAATTGGGTTTGCAAAACAGTATCGCATAACACATTCCAAGCATCAGCAGCACTAATGAATTATAACCCAAGATTAAAAAACCTAATAAGTAGGTCATACGCCTTTGATTTAAAGGCTGAGACAATAGGGGCTACAGTATATACAGTATTGATCATTCCATAGTCTAAGGACCATATAAGTAAATAATGGGCCTCCTACAACTATTTAGAAAAATTCTCAAATGTGATAAGTATGGAGAAGCTAGTCCCTTCAGGGTTTTGTAAGGAAAACTTTGAAGTTTGTCTTGTGTTGTAATAGGAGTCAGTGCAAAGGCAGTAGATTGGGAGCAGTTTTCTAAACTACATAAACTATGGACAGAATGCAATTAAGGTTACCTGTCAAACTATTACAATAAACTACTTTTCTGATGCAGTATCCTGCTTGAAAGGAACCTGGCAATATTTCTACCATGGAGAATAGACACCCTAGAGATTATGTTAAGGTGTCAGCTTTGGGGCTGAGGCTTTAGCCATCAGTATTTAGACCTGGAAACATCAGATTATTTTTCCCTAGATCTTTTGAATTCAACATGAAAAAAGTTCTTGCCTTTCAATTTTGTATCTCCACAAGGCAGGATAATAGACTATGTTTGAATTAGATGTCATGTGTATTCAGAGGGACCTACAGCTCTGTATCATTGGCTTAACAATGACATTTTACATTGCATCTGTGGATAATTTCACCTCGTGGAAACATGTGTAGTAAGAAGAGTTCAGGCCAAACACAGAGCTCTACTGGACTTCATACATTATTTGTGATAATTATGAGGGATTATCACTGACCTGAACATCCTGAAATCTATCTGAGAAAATCTGCATGGTTAGTGGTTGTTCATGGGTTAGTGCTGAGAGATGAAATCCCTAGTTTATTTGGGCCAGTGGTTGCGGAGAAAATACTGGAGTGTTCGGTATTCACCAGTGAATACCAGTTTTCCCCTGACAGACCCAATGGAAGACAACATGTGCAACATGTTGCAGAGACTGAATTGTTCAAGTAAACCAGTTTAGTGGTAGAAGTCTGATAGTGTGGAATCTGTTTTAACACTTTGGTGCATATCAAAGGCCACCTTATTACTCAAGTACTACTAAACAGATGGAAGCCTCCAGCCAAGAGTTGTTCTATTCCCAAAAGCCAGTCCACAAGTGTCTTGCTTTTCTAGCAAGACAATGAAAGAGCACACAGCACCAGGAGTACAATGGCAAACGGTAGCTTTTTCTTCTTCAGTAGAACCAACAGGCCATGTGCGTCCATTAGAATAATGTCTGTAGGACCAATTTACCAGGGCCATCAAAAAGGGGCAAGCACGACAAACGAGTCTTCAGCAACAGCCAAAACCTTTTAGTGTGCGTAGTGTTTCATTCTGACACTTTACATGATTTTTGTAATTGTATTTGTGTTCACATTATGTGTAATTCTCCTTAATGTGTGTGTTTAAGCATTAAATATATATATTAAATCATTCATATAGATGTTTTGTGCAAACTGACAAAAAAACCCTCTATATATTGAGTAGTTCTCAATGTAACACGCTTTAAGAATATATACTTCTTCTTAATTTAGGACAAATTAGTTCTCATTTTAAAGCACTTTGGCATGCCAGCCATAGGCAAACTGATGGTGTGTTTGAGACGATATTTAATTCAATGCACCAGTAACATGCTGGGATGAACAGAATCACGTGGGTGACAGAGAGCTGGACTGTTCTTCTGGTCACTGTTCATTTGTTAGTCTGTTCTGTATGTTCATACTGTATATCATCTCAAATTAAATCAGTAAAACTGTAAAATAAAGTACTGTAGGTAATTCTAAGGGAAAACCTTAATAGAGAAATGTAATGCAAATTATTTGTAAATAGCACATCATCAACTTAAAGTCTTTATTACAGAAAAATGAAAAACAAAGTCGTCAACCATAACGTCCAGTAAATAAAATGATTAAACAACGTATTTATATTTTTATCTTATTAATATTTTTTACTGATTAATACTCAGTTAAAAACATAAAAAAGGGGAAATGGTGATACAATGTTATTTACAAGACCTTAAAACAAATGACATTTTAAAGGCTCACTAAAATGACTAAAATGTGTGTGGAAATGTCTGTGTGCACGACTCTTGCATTTTCCACACCATTCACCACCCACCACTAAGTCTTCACTTTTTACATGCAATTGATAAACATGAACTTTTACTTTAAAATAGCTTTTAGTGCAACCGTAACTATAATAAATGTGTGGCTCTTTTAATTTGGGATTTCTTCCCACTAGTTGAGTGTGGACCTGGAAAACACACTCCTTATTTGCATGCATTCGTAAGGGAAATCAGTTTTTAATTTAAAATAAAACATGTTTTTGACTACATGGCATTTTTTTCAGGAACATATCTAGTGTGTAAATGAAGGCTCTACTTTTTGCGTTTCATTTAATCTCAGGACAAAATGTGTATTATTTTCTGCTGAGTTTTGTTACACCTTGGAATCCCTTCAGTATTAGTACATTTGATTTCTCTTGATCTAAGTTCTAAGCCAGACAGTACGCATCTTGCAATAATGATAAGACCACTTGATAACAATAGGAAACAAGAAGAAACATTTAAACAAGGTTATGTGTATTTCCATTCTCCAGCATCAATGCCATGACATCACCAGTATTAAAGTCTTTATAGGTTTAATGTATAAATGGATTTCAATGGATAGAATATTTTATGCTATTTCACATTCTTTGTCTTCATTTGGTCAGTGAACATGAGTAAGAAAACCTTTTGTGTCTGGACGTTTTGAATAATCGTCTCACTTACAGAATGACAGTCATTAATTTAGAATGCTGAACACTGATTGTGCTATTTTATGCAAAATGTATTGGAAAAAAATTAATAAAGAACAAATAAAATGTTTAAAATGGGACTTGAATCATACTGAAGACACATCAAGAAAAACCACACCCGCAAAAACTGCTTCCATAAGGAATAAGAAAAAAGAAATTTGTCTATAAAGTCTATAAGAAATATATAACAAAAACAGAAACAATTTCCCAGGTATTTATAGTAGTAATATATTACACAATAAGATCTTCTTTAAAAACCAAAACCCTAACCTTCAACTTAACTTTCAGCATGACCTAAAAAGCAGTAGGCTTCTTGTCAGGTAGGGCTTTTGAGTTATATTGTATGCTTGAAAGTTAATCCATGTAAATATGCAATACCATTAAAGTAAAGCATATTTTAAAGAAACGTGACAGCCATCTCTTACTTTAAGGAAATAAAAATATACAACCCAAATAATGTCTAAAAATAAAGTACAGTGAGAATAAGAAGATCCATAATATAGCAGTTCTGTTCTTTAGTTCTTATTAATCACTGATTCATAAAGACTCTGGTTTGATCCTACTTTTTTCTTTTATATAAGCTTCTCTATGAAAATTCTCATTGCTAGTAACAGCACAAAGGCTTACTTATCTCTGTATTACCTATTAAAGGTTTAAACCCCACTCTTTGATAAATATTTCCTGTAAGGTTTATCTGTTCTCCTTTATCGCACACTTGAAGGTCCTTCTCCCACAGCAAAGTAATTTGTTTAATTAAAGTGTCATTTCAGAAAAAAATATTGCCTCATGCTTTGCATGAAGTATAAAGAAGTTTATAATATTGTTTATGCTTATTACCCTTTAGCTTAGATTAGCCTAAGTCCATATCTGGCCCTGTTAGAAACTCCAACAACATTCCTTAGATCCCACTGTGAAAGCACAATGTATAAGCAAAAAAATACAATACAAGAAATAATTTTAAAATCTCTGTTGAAAAATCCTGAGAGGATTCATTTTAGCCTAGTACTGCTGTCAGCACTTTTGGTGATTTGCCCCTGATTTCATTATGAATATCATTGCCGCAACCAAAATAATAGATATTAAAGACAAAAATAGATTCAACACAAATCAGCATGCACACAGCTCCCAGGAAACACTCAACAGAATAACTCTCTTTTGGGTAATACCTTTTTTTTTCTTTTTGGGGGGACCAAATAACAATCTGTACACGGATACAGCAAATGTTTACATCTGGGAAGTTTCACCTGCGATTATCATCAGTAAATTAAAGAAAAGCTCTTGCTAGAAGAAGAATTTATCTTTCAGTACCATCCGGGCAGAGAATGGGATTAACTCTCAGGCAGGGGATAAGTATGCAAACGACATAGAGTGACTTAACGTTTTCTGTGTACAAAAAGCAGCAGAAGGAAGCAAGTCAGAGGACAACCTACCGTATAGAAAAGTAAATCAGAACAAATCATCTTACCACAGTTTGTTCACATCTGATGCCATTTTTAGAACTTAAGGTCAGTTTTATGGAACTAATGTGAAGTTCTACCTATATATCTTCAGCACCGTGACAATGCGAGACGGAAAGATTTATGCATTTTGGCTGCAGATGCAGGAAAAAGATACGAGAGATCAAATGGAAGTGCATGATAACAAATGAAAAATGGCTCCCCTGGCCCATAAATTAATTGCAAAAAGAAGGTTGTCATTATTTGAACATGTTTTAAAATAAGGTATGGAGCCCAGATGCTGGAGGAAAGATAGTCCAGCAAAGTTTGAGTAATTGATGACTTAAAAATAAACCAAGAGACTTCTCATCATGGGAGGGAATGAAGAATAACAGAACACAACAAACATGTAGCATTGAGGTCAAGAGCATTTTTAAGCTTTTTGGGAGGTATATAGGGATCAAATCAGCAGAGGCACAGTAGTTATATAGTTAAAACAGTTTAAATCAAGCGATGTTTGGCTTGTAGAGAGGCTTCATTTAGAATATTGTGTTTTAAAGGAATGTCCTATATTGACAGGTTGACAGAGCTGAATATTTTTAGCCCTGCGCTGGGAAGTCTGCAAGGGGATGTGATTCAGGTATTCAGAATTTTCAAGGTCATTGCCAAAGTCAATGAATTTAAGAAGAACCAGAGCATACAAGTGAAAACTGTTTTAAAACTGAAACTGGGAAGCACAAAAGGTTGTGTGAGTCTAGAACAAGCTACCCAGTCGAGCAGTTGAAGCCAATATCTTGGATTCTTTAAAGATATGGTTGGATAAGATAATTCAATCAGTTAGCTACTAAAAAGCTAATCACTGCCTTCCAGCAAACAAACCTCATCCCAGCAATCAAATACAGAGGTGGGAGTATCATCGTTTGGAGTTGCTTTGCTACCTCGGTACCTGGACAGCTTTCCATCATTTACAGAACCATGAATTCAATGTTGTGTCAGCAAATTGACAAAACACCAAGCTGTCCATTCAGCAGCTAGACCGGAGGTGAAAGTGGGTCATGCAGGAAGACAACACACCTGGACGTACTGTATGAGATCTTTAACAGAATGTCTGAAAAAGAACACATATTGCATTTGGGATTAACAGGCCAAACCCTACTAAAATGTAAAGGCAGGACCCAAGGCAAGCTCTTCATGCAAAGAAACCCTCAGATGTCACTTGAAGCAGTTCTCTAAGGCAGAATGGGACAAAACATTTAAAATTCATGTGAGAGACTGAGGTTTGAGGAAATACCATTGTCGACAGTTTGTAGCAGACTGGTGAAATCTTTACTGAAGCAGTTTCTGCAGCATGATGGGTCTGGAAAAAAGCTCAGTGGGTTCACTTAGGCAGTGTACTGTCTAGTATCACATGCAGTGATATACAGTATAATACAGTATATACAGTACATTTTGATATGCAAAATTTAATATCAGTGTTAAATAACCATGACCAGAGAGGAAAGTTCGTGTACAGTAGTTTCTGGCACAAGATCACGCCCACTTTGACAAGAAGTGGCAAGTTGAAGGTCTTAAATCTTATAGCAGAATAACTCTAGCTAAGAAGTATGAACTTTCAGGTGAACAGTGGGTACAGTAGGCCGGACAGAGACTTTTCTGGATCTGCTCATTGGATGAACATCGTGCAGATTTCTTCTCCTCTTCAAATTGGTTCTAATTTTACTTGAATTCATATCAAAGCAGAATCGCCCAGTTCCACCAAGGAATTGTGGATTACTATACTAATGTGCCATGAATCACACAAATAATTTGACACTTGGGAAGATTATCAAGTATGTTTGATTTAGATCTTTTGAATGTCTCTTTGTACTGGAATAAGTCTGGGAATGGGGATACCTTTCAATGGAAATGCCATGTCCATTCATCTTTCAGTACAAACTGACTTTGATTCATCTAGTCAGATGATAAATTTGTGCTTAACAATATATTACTACTGATAGACATTGTGTGTCTGTGGGGGGAGTGCTTTTGGTGTGGGCAAGACTGTGAAAATTCTCTATTTTTCATTATTAATGGCCGTAGTGGGAGTCACATGCTAACATTGAGGAATTGCAATATGAGGTAATATGAACATAGAGCACTAACTGGGAGACTGGTGCAGGATTAAATGCTAAAACCGCATGTTCTCATGTTAAACTATAGTATGGTGGTGCCAAAGGACAAGGGTCACTTAGCAGGAGAGTGCATGACGGCGAGTCATCTTTAAGTACACTGATGAGTACTTTTCTGCCTCTGTAGCTTGTCTGAGGCACAAATTTGGTTCTTCTTTCTCCAGACTGCAAAAGCAGGAACCTGCTGTTGTCACTTCAAAATGGTCTTTCACGACACTCTTGAAGTAACTGTGAAGCTACTAAGGTTAAAGATAAAAACAAGCTCCCTTTTGCACAAACTCTTCCTGCTCATTTTGGAATTTCAACACTGTCTATCATTTTCCTTTGATTGGTTCTGTTTTGGACATGTTTTTAGAAGTCTGACATGTTATTAATAAAACAGCCTCTAATGGAAATATCATATCCCTTATTTTTCAATCAGGCTGTGGATCTCACTAAATCTGTTATGCATGACTTTAATTAGAGATTGATGGGTATACGTTTCATCTCTAGTGCTGTAATACAGTTGATTCTGTAATTAAAATGACAAAAAAGATTTATTTATAGCTATTTTGTTGAACTGTTTTTTTTTCCATCTTCTCAATGTCCTTCATAAAAAAGAAGCATTTTTAAATCTGTCTTGTTTCTTTTGGTATCATATGCCTATATATCGTTCATATTCAGTTCATGTTGTGCACAGATGCAAGCCTCTGGCTTTTTTGGCAAGAAGAGTTACCATGTTGAGGTATTTGTCTGTCGAACCACATTTCTCTGTTTTGCAAAATAAAGTTGAACATTTTTAATAAAACTTTTCTTAAGATGAAGTTTCAGTTTCTATTGCTGTACTTTGGCACAAAACATAAGAACTGAAAATACAATAAAATTGCTTTGCATTTTGATTTTGGTTGATAATTATGTAGTCTCTTGGAGTTTGACATATTTACAATGATTTTTTAATGAGTTCTCAAAGGAGTTTTTTTGTTTGTTGTTCTTGCTGTTGTTTTTTTTAAAGCATGACCAATGATATATGTGTTTTTGTTAGTTACCACAATAGTTAAGATGCTGGGACATTGATAGATACGCCTTCTTTGACAAAGATACTGTACATTCTTGAGTTTGTACTGGAGATATCAACTAAGATGTCAGTATTAATAGAAAAATTAATATCCTTTATTGTTGTGTTTTATTCTCTCTGATTCTCTGTGCTTTTTTTCTGCACTGTGTTGCTAGTTAATAAAATCAATTTCATTACCTTGTACTTAGGTATAAGTGGGTTTCTATTTTCTACTTAAAATGTATGGGGAATTAATTGTAAACTGCTAAGAATATGATAATTGTGATTGATTATTAGTAGCAATAACATTACTGGTAGAAAGAAATGTTATAATGGACTCAAACAAATGTACTTGGTTCGTTGTCCTCAGATTCATCTTCATTTTAAGATTAATCAAAATATATTCTAAAATCATATTTGGAGCTAAGAGCTAGCTTTGACAAAATGGCATTCATGCAGAACCAGGTTTTCACAGTTTTAACAGTAATTTCAGTCTCATTTACCATTACTTTCAAACATTTTGCAATAACTTTTAATTATTTTTAGGATTTTATAGTACAATCTTCAATAATTATAGATTCTCAAATTAAAAAAAAATCATTGATTGGAGCAATCGTTTTAAAACTATATTCTATAATTTACCTGGCAGGTAATCACAAATAAATCATACAAATCACTACAAATATTTATATAAAGTCCTTAATTTACTTATAGCTGTTGGTATTCATCTATATAGGATGATGTAAATATACAAAATATAATAAGGAATGAAAAATGCCCACCCTCCCCCATTAAAAACAGCAACAATCTACATAAACTACTACAGCAGTGCAAATAAAGTTATTTCATTGATGCTATGAAAAAGATAAACCATTTATATATTTTATTCTTTGCGCCAAATCTTCATTTTATTTTATATTAATATGAGATGAGAGTTTGAGAAACTATCATTCCTAGTAAGATGAAATACTCTACAAACTCTACTCTGGGGCACCTTCAATGTAGAGTTAGCATGTTCTCCTCGAGTCGATGGATTTACTCCTGAATTCCAAAGACATGTGATGTCCTATTGTCCCTTCCACCAGTGCGCTACCCATCTGGGAAAGACCGTGGATGGATGGATAATCTCCAGTAAGAACTCCAGACGAATATTAATTTTTAACAGCAACCTTTTCTTGCCAGACATTTAAAAGGCCACACAATTACCTGGCAACGAGTTCTAGGGAGAGATAGAAGACAATCTCAGCAAAATCTGAATTTGTCAGATCCCAAGAATTTAAGATAAAAATGTTTTCTGTCAATGTTTCTGTCAGAACTGTCATTCAAGAAATAATTCAGTCTTTCCAAGAAATGATGAGTCCATTTCCAACTAAAGTTTATAAATTGCTGTCATAGAAGGAGGTAAACAGCTATTCATTCTAAAATACTTGTCTGCCCCATTGTAATGTTTAAAAGAATACATGGAGTGTAAAATATATTCTGTGAAATTAGAAAGCGTTCAACTTGTTAAAATAATAAAGAAAATTATGTATTTTGCTATTGTTAGGTCAGCCTTAGGGTGTCATACAAGTAACAGTTGTGTTCCCTGTTTCAATTTATTGACATGGTAATTGTCATACAGTTACATCTGTGTGTTATTTTTTTTTCTTCTCATATACCAAATGTTACAATTTTGACAAAATGTGAAAATTTCTGTATTTGCTTTAATAACATAAACATAAACTGTATAAGCATGTAACAGGTAATTAATTTCAACTGTTTTGATTTAAACCCCAGATAGATGATGCAGGTGCTCAAGATGTAAATAATCCATAATTGCTCTCAACAAACATGTTCCAGCATAGCGCATTGTATAGGGTAAACTAATGTCTTTCTGAGACTCACAAGGCGATGTGTTTTTGAATACCAAGGGTGGTTTTTGATTCTCAATCTGGATGACAAGACACATGAAAGTGACTTATGGCTTGTCCAGTATACATTTAGATACATTTTGAGAAATGTAAATAGGCTTTTAAGTTAAGAAGAGACCATAAATATAGTACAAGTGAATCAATTAGAGATACTTCTTCCATATACTGTATATACTGTATGTATATGTTTGTGCTTGTGACTGGATACTATATATAGTCTCTTTACTTTAAAATCATCTTGTCTTTTGGAAACTTTAGTTGATTTTGGTCCTTAAGAGGCAAAAAATAGTGGGATTTGTAATCTCTTATGGAGTACCTGAACTGCTTCTACTGACCATAGTCTGCAAATTGAATCTGTGGCTCACAATCTTAGTGACATGATAAATATATAATACATTTCATGATGAATGCGGTTATAAACTGTACCTGCGATAAGATTTAGGTATTCATATTTCTATCATGTTAATACAATGTGATAAACCCTTGAATCCAAGTTGACCACAGCATTTGTTACATTTTGCACAGTCCCATTTTTCTATGTCACAGCTTGGGTGAAGGTATTACCAAGGTGTAGACATCAGGTATATGGCATTATTATGCTATATGAGATAATAAGAGGTATAATGGAAAATGAAGACATGTTTGGTCATTGTTTCACCTTAAAGCTATTTATCAGAATCCCCCTCTTATAATTGGGTGTTGAGTACCAAGGTAGCATTTAGAGTGCCAGGACAAAGTAATCTAAATCTTTTTGTTAAATTGCCTAATACTGTGGAGATTACAAACTGTGTGTCTTAATCTCATTTCCATCCCCAGATTCATGTGAAAGATATATTTGAGAGCTTGCAATTCCACTTCCAGAACTGAAAGGGGCTTTATTTATCTTAAAGGAATAGATCACCATATTTTTTAATATAGCATTTTTACAAAATACTCCACCTGTTAGGGTTAAGAGAATTAACAACAAATCTGTGGCACGTTCACTGGTTTAACTGATAATGGACTAATGCTTAGTCTTAATTACAGCCAAATGAATCTTAGCAAGAAAAAATGTAAGCCTTAAGAATGAAATCAAAGCAATGTTATATATTTAATGTTGCAAATGTACGCTATGAATCAATTTTCTTTAGTTGGGAAATGCAGGCTTTGCACCTTAACCATGCACTAGATGGTGCTGGTTCTGACCACACTGTTTTTTTCTATTGTTACAAAAAGGTTCAGATGCAAACGTGATAAAAACAAGGAAATCATGCAGAAACTGTCAGTTTTGTTGAAAATGCACAAAGGCTCCTGAAGGATATTGTTTTAATCACAACTGCAAAATTACAATGAACATTGAAGCTAAGTGAGTAAGAGTCTGAGATGCTGGATATATTATTTAGGAATAAGGGAAATTAATAAAGAAATAAAAAGGAAAAACTGCATAAATATTGAAATAAAAACACCATTCCAATCTGCATGATTTTATGTGAACAGTAGTCTCACTGAAATAATTTTCCATGCACATTTCACTTTAATCTCCTCTCTTATTGCAGACATTTACAAGAATTCCTATTCAGTTCAATTGTAGCATATCTTTCTGTTGAGAAGCATTTTATTATGTATAGTTTAGCACGTCTTGATGCTACTAGTAATTTGGTGGCATTGCTATTATTTCACACCTGAAACTAGTATCATAAAGCTCATGCAAGGGTTGCAAATATTTTACAAGTGTAATACTTTAAATTTCTGTACTTACCAGATCTTCTGTCCTTCTACAGTACTGTATGTATGTGAGCTAAATGAACAAGAGACATTAGAGATTTAAAATGTTTGCTAAACTTACCTCCAAAGAACAGATATAAAAAAAATAAAAAATAAGGTTATATTAAATGCATTGTGATGGTCACTCTGTGTTTATACTTGGTACTTGGAAGTTTGTAGTTTTCTTAAATCAGTTGGGATGTTTTATTGTTACTGTGTAGGTTTGGAACAAGATCCAATAAAACAGAAGCTGTACCCTATAGGGTAGGAGCTGCTCCCATTTTTGCATAAAGTCATAGGGTTTCTGCAGTCTGGCAAAACTGGACAACTTGCAGTGGCTTTCAATAAAAACTTTTAATGATTGTTTTTTTTTGTAATTCTCAAATGTTAACACATTCAACCTCCAAATCAATGACACAGCATGACAACGGACTTTGTCGAAATCCTGGATTGTTCCTGGATTGTTGTAGGTTCTACGCCGCAATCCTTTCCAAAATGTAAGGTAGCTCTCATTCAGCTGTCTTACCAAGGCAGCACAGGGTAGGTGATGAGAGAGAGAGCTGGGCAGCTGCAAATGAAAATCACCCTGGGGAGGCTTACAACTAGATAAAGTTTTCAACAATAAGATTCTCGAGACTGCTGACTGAGGCTGAAGCTCAATATTTTAGTCCTAGTACAAATTTGCCTCAATCTTTTTACAAGTCCCATGTAACAGGATACACAGCTGCATGCTATAAACAACAGGCAGATCTATTTCCATCCACGATGCTGACAGGGGGACAAGATCAGCCACCAAAAAGAACACTTTCACAGATGCAGTCTCTCACCTGAGCCTCATACTGTCTTCCATTTGGCCCTTCTAACTTAATATCATTGTTGCAGGGATAGATATTGGTCTCCTGGCAGAACACTGGCTCAATACAGAGCCTTCTCTTCCAGCTAATCTGACAACTCTGATCCAAGAAGCATCAAGGGCCCAATTAGGAAGACACATCTTATCAAGGAGCTTATTTTGCATAACCGAATACAAATGACGAATAAAAATTTAATGTTTTAATAACTTGGTACAAAGAAGATGGCTGTTGATATAGCATGCTTGGAATTTTTATGGCTGCTGTCACTCTTGTGATAAAACAGTTATATAGGAACGACATGTGGTAGAAACAGAAGAAAATCTTCCAGTAATTGTGTGCGCACAATACCACAATAATACTGCGTGGGTTTATAATTGCAGCTCTGGAATGCAGACACTTAAAGTGAAAAGATACAATTTGAAACTTTAGCATTTACATGCTATATAAACATAAGTTAACTCACAAACATATTTCCATCTTTGTGATGTTGGTTTTCCTTGGGAGAGCAGACAGGAGACCCTGGAAAGGCCTCATAATGTAATACACATAAGGGAATTAAACTACTGTAGTGTACTAAGAACTGACACAAATTATGTTACATGTTTTTATCATCCTAAGAAAAGAAATACAACTTATTTTGCATGTCATTGAGAATATAACTGTTTGAGATTTCATATGGCTTTGTGGTATATACTCAAAAAATCCAAAAGGGAACATTTTTAGCTCAGGCTTTTGTTCCCACCAGTATTAGCAAAGCTACATTTCATGCAGTTATAGCAGTAATTGTACTTTATAATGGTATACAACAACGGAAATTGTTATCTCTAAACGAATATAAGAGGCTAACAGTCTTTTTTTTCCTGCGATAAATGAAGAGATCTCACTTTGATACATGGATATAAGTATTAATCTGCTATGGACAGAAAGTGATTTATTTGCACCAGCATACACCAAAGCACATTGATAACTCCAATTCAATGAAAATGACTCATCTGAATTAATATGGCAAGGGCAAAAAGATGACATCTCGAAGCTGTGTTCACGCTACTCTCAAAGCATTGTAATGATAACACAGACACCAGTGTGATTTTTTTTTTAAAAGCCTTCTCCATCCTCGACTGTGCATATGGAGTGAAATATTTATTTCATGGCGCCCCTTCTTGACAATGATATCTGTTCCACTGTTTGAGCAATTTCTAGCATTTATTTGTTCTCTAAAACTGTCTTTGGCTAAATGATACTGACCCTTTGAATCTTTTAACAACATAATCAATAAAGCGTGTTTATGCACAGCTTGCAGAACCATCAGTTTGGGAGTTTTTAAAAAATATGCACATCGCTGCAGCTTGCTAAGTGCAAAGCTCTAGCACTAAATCTTCCGAGTTAAAGTTTTACTGGGGCGTTATGAGTAAAAATGCCTTGTCAGCCATCTGCCAGTTTTTCTCCTAACATCCATATTTTCAGTGCTGCTAAACACTGGGAGCATACCGCCACAAGAGGCCACCTCTACAATTAAACAGTGGAGCTGCATAGCAGACAAGAGGGCATGTTAGAACGTAACTGTCTGTTATTAATTTTAAAGTCCGTAATGAAAAGCTACGACCCTGTCAGCATGACGGACTGGCAGTTTAATGTATTATAAACTGTTAACTCTAGAAAAAACACAATGCACCGACGTCTAAGGCTTCAATAAATGCTAATCATGGCTGATTAATCAGCTTCTAATTCCACTGATCCAAAAAGGTTACAGAGTCAATTGTGTAAAATTAGCTTTTTCTCATGTGTCCCTTTGCATTTATGAAATCAGGCTGTTCATTTGCATCTTTTACCATGAGTGTTTACCATGTAATGCGATTCAAAGCATATATCTTTTCGGGATCTCAAGTATATCTCAAGCATTATTAAATGCTCCTCAACAAAGAAAAGCAATGCACTACTTCTTTTATTTCTCTCTCCATCTTCGAGTGCTGGACTCCTTCCAAGCCTGCTAAAATAAACCTTATCTTTATTTTTAGAATAATCATCAGGAAAGTGTTACAACCCGTGAACTAATCTACATGGTTTGATAAGCACGATTTTTGCAAAGGCATTGAAAATACAGTGTTGAAAGGCACTTTGCATCAAAAGATCATTGGCTTGGCTTTTATGGTGAAACACAAACACAACCAGCAAGGCTGTCTGTAGGTGTAAGCCTGCAGTTATGGAGTAATTGACCTCGATGTATGAACTTATGTGTAACATATGAATGATGAATCGCCTAAACGGGCAAAAGGGCATATAGTATTGTCTTACATTTACTTTTTATTATACAGTATGAATACCAAATTTGCATAAGAAATCCAACCGCATCTTCAATTCTTCAAACATTTGTTTGTGGAGACATTCTGTTAGCACTGGGGCCTTCAGGGAGTTTCCTAAAATTTCAAGACCCTAGCTTCTTTTAAGACCATCCTGACAAAGAACTTGTCTGGGAAGCAGATGGAGGAAAATTCTCACCAGACCTAATTCCCATAAGTTGTTTGAAGCTTCAGTGTCAATGTGCAAACTTTGAACGTTGCTCACATACTTTATAGTGGTACAATTCGCTAACAAAGAGGTTAATATCCTCCTGTGGGAAAAATAAATATGTTCTCAGAAAGCTTGTTTTTTACACTTGGCATGATGTCCACTTGATCGGTCACTGTCACGTTTCCCTGTACATTACTCCAGCTCGTGGCATGATTCCCACTTGTAAAAGTCATGTTTTGGGAGAATTCTTAATGGTACCCCCTCCTCACCACTGTTCCATTATTGATCCCTGGCCAGTATGTGACAAATCCCATTTTTCACTATAGCCCAAAATTCTGCCTCCACTTGTAGAGGACCAGTTACTTACCCATATTTCAGGAAGCCAGATTACAGTAGAGGAATTGGTCTGAGACTACTCTGTTTTTCTATGAATTAAACAATAGGAAACAGAAATAAAGTTCAGTACCTCCTTATTGGTTTGTGGTTATCATGAAATTTATGGAAAACTGATTTTTTTAATAAAACTAATTTGTGAACATTATTAAGTTGGTGGGTTGGTCATAAAGCTAAAACTGTTTATTTGAAAATCTCTTTTTTCTCGACACTCTAGAAAAAATGGAAACGTCACCCACAATGAAGAAGATAAGAATTACAGCAAAATTGTTTTGCTGTTTTTGGTGGCATAGCAGCATGGTGGCTAGTGCTGTTGCATCACATCTCCTTGGCCCTGGTGTCACGATACCTGACTGGGTTCCCTTCTGTGTGGTGTCTATAGATTCTCCCTGGTTCTATGGTGGGTTTCTTCAGATGGACTGCTTTGTTTTCACCCTCCAACAACATCAATTGGTTAATTGGTGTCTCTAATCTTTCTCTATGTGTGAGCTTTGCTATATACTGGTGTCCTATTCAGGGTGTATCCCCGCCTTGTGCTCTGTGCTTCTATGATAGGCTTTGATTTGCAATGACCCTTAGTAGGAAAAGTAGCTCACAGATAATGCATGGGTGGTATCACTCTTTGCTTGTAAATCTTTTAAAGTTGATCTAGTTTGAAAACATTACATCTATCTGGTTCTCAAAAGAGTGTTTTGTTAACACATATCTGTGCAGTGGGAATATGAAATGTTGAGTATACACTAGCATTAGCGGTTTGGGGCAGTATTATGTTACGAAATTAAAACCAGATAGCAATAAATCCTAACTCAAATAGTGTAACATCCAAGGGCACTCCATCTCTACTTAACAACAAAAGCTTTGCTTGGTAACTTTGTGGTTGTAAAGTAAAAATGTTCACATTACAAGATGAATATAGAATGTCTGGAAATGTCTCTAAGCTATACTGTAGCTTACTGATTAATTCAAATGTGTATAATATACATTGCAATAACGTGAGTCCATTCTAGCTTTAATTTTGTTTTGATGTGACATAGGTCTCCACAATGTCAATAAACAAAATTGTTTTCTGTATGATCTAAGCTTTATCAATAAAGAACTTACCTGCATAAAAACAAAAGTAGGTATTTTAGCATTGATATTGTTGTTTAGATACAATACTTACTTTCTATACAATATACAAGTAAAGAAAAGTAAGTTAAGCACTTAAATGGTAGAATTAAAGGAATTTCTATGTCCATATGCGTTAAAAAATACCTTGTGCAAAAATTGTGAGCACATAAACTATAATATTTTTTAAAATTCCACTGCTCTTTTGTTGACTTTAAATATTTTGTTTGATCTTTTAACCATAAAATAAACAGAACCTTCAATTAACATTTATGAAAAACTACAGGATGTGCTTGTAACTAATATTTTTCTAAGTAAGTCTATAGTGACATGTTAAACTGTCCATCATATTCCCAAAATGAATACAGAACACAGAGTGAGATTCCATTAACACTACATGACATGAATGTAAAGGCCTTAAGAGAAATGGGGTTGAAATGAACTAGAATGTAAAACAGGCAACAAAATCTTAAATGGTCTTTTGGATAAGAGATGAATTTATACTGTGGGCCAGTTGTTGTTTACCACAAGCTCTTACTGTATGGCAAACTAAAAGTAAGTAACATTTCAGGCAATAATGCAATAGGTTAAAAAAATGCTTTTGTTAAAATAAAAAGTGTTTCAGCTCAACATGTTTTTTTGAGTATTACAACTGTATAATATTTCTATAATGTTAAATAATATAACCATGCCTTGAAAGAAAGAAGATCTTTACATTACTACAGTAGATTATTTTCTTAATGTAAACTACTAATCATCTTCCAAAGAGCGTGTTCAGTAAAGTAGTCTTGGATGAGGGCTCTTCAGTCTTTCATTGATTGCCAGATTTATTTCGGGAAGATTTTCAAGGTACTGTATCTTCACACTCTACACTAATTCGTAATACAGTAAACAAAACCAGTAGTGAAAGGATGATGGTGTTGTTTGCCAGAAACAGAAAGTGGAGATACAAAGCTTGCTCACATCAGTTTCACTATGCTTCATGTCTAATGTAGAGGATACATTTTGATCAGTATTCTATAGGGTTTTCAGTTTTGCAATCCAGTTATTAACAGGCTGTAGCTCCTCTTTAAGCACTGTTCTGTTTCAAAGCCTCTTTGAAGGAATGCTCTCTAGTGGACTGCAGCTTGTCACTGCTCCCTGTCATGTGTCCGATAATTAAAATCTGACTGATTTATTGACTGGCATCAACAATCACGGCGCAGGAGTTATATGATGTTCATCCTTCCCAAGGCTAAATTTACTTGGCGAAAAGAGGCCCTTTGCTCACAGGCCGAGCTGTCATTCAACTGCCGTGGAAACCAGACAGACAGCGAACAGAGACCCAGCCAGCGCTCTTTAGTTTATTTTATTCTAATATTTATTGCCACCCAGAAAATGAACATGATACAGGCAAGTTAGTGAGAGCAGTGCATCAGTGATTTGTGGGAAATGTCTGTTTAAGGAGACCTCGAAAGACATGGAGTGTAAAATAAAGGCCTGCGTGACATATTTATGCTATTACAAAATATGCTTGTTCTGTTCATTTCCAAATCATCTGCACGACTCTCCAGAAATAATTAAATAGTTTAGGCTTGACAGAACCATCAGAATCCACCTCTGTATACAGTAAATGGAAATTATTGGGAGGAAAAAACGATTGTTAGAAAACACAAATCACAGAATTTGCTTTGCAATGAAATCTTAGAATTAATTCAGATTTTTTTTCATAAATGTAGATTCTTTTACATATTATACTAGGCTTTATGTGCCTTTTTGCCTGCTATTGAGACTGCGTCTAAATGTAAATGGCAGCTTTGAGGTTCTAGTGTCATTATTCAGCACAGGTGCTATTTTCTTTGGGCAGCACTAAGACAGCCCCAGGCTGACTGTCAGCACATCAGCATGTTAAGGTATGCCTACCTGATGGCCTCACATGCTGGGAAACTGTGCTGTTGGCACTCTGAAACTTTCACTTCAAAGCCGTTACTGCTGGACAGACCTCAATGTCTGATCTTGCATTCTTATGCTCGTGTAATTTTCTGTTTGAGGACAAAGAGAGAGTTTTGCGAAATAAGATAAATCTCTACCTGATTTCCAGAAATATGCAGCAGCGTAAACAGAAAATGGATCTCATCAATTTTTAAGGCGAAATCAGAATGTCTATTATATCCACATGCAGTAGATTTTACAAATCAATAAACGTGCTCTTGTGTATTTTAACATACAACTGACAAATGGCAGATTTTACATGGCAACATAAAATATGATAATAACACATTGTCTACAAAGTACTAAGCCTCCAAGAGAAACCCTCTGCACCTATCAATTTATTTCTTATTAAAATGAAACTGTACCACACGTTCCCCTGGATACATCTAAAATAAGAGAGTGCCCTCCTAGACAACCAGTGCTGCAGGTTGTGAGAGACATAGCTGCTTCACAGGACAGTTTCCCTAATGTGGAGATTGAGACCCTGTTCTCTTCTCTTTGTCTGCCACCAAAGTCAGGAAAAACAATGAATATACTTGTTTCCTTCTGAGCCTTCACCTGTGTCACAAATTAGTCAACACCTCAGGGTCCATAATCTTATTTAACTGTAATTATCCCTCTACCTGGTTACGACCAGACAGATAAGGTGATATCTACTAGCTGATGTTGTGGCTTTTCGCCTGAAAAATGTGACAAGAGTCTGGCCTTTCTGCAGCTGTAACTAGGGATACAGATTCTATGTTTAACAATCCACTTCTATGTTTCTTACAAACTTGATTATCCTAGCTGCTTTCTGTTTCATGGCCAGATGCTAACTGCTCTAGGCTCTATATACTGCTCTGATGTAGCCTTTTTTTTTTCTTTTAATGTACCGTTGCCTGAAGAAGGACCTAATTTATTTTGGGAGAATTCCAAAGAAAGTGATCGCACCCTGCGGTATAGAGCTGAATTGTCGCTGCTTATTATGGACAGATTATGCTCCTGATTGTTTTAGCGTAATACAGTGTCTTTTCATGTCATGTAAGAACTGCAATTAAACCTAGTCGATAGATCTACTTTTTTGCTCCCCTTTTAAGTTGGAGTGGTACTAGCGTTCATCTGTGAGTAAAAAGCTTTGGAGATTTTATTCAATCCTGAAAAAAACTTCTCCAAAAATGTTTAAAGTGTTGGTCACAAGGCTTATCAACTCAGGTGAAATTATGCATATACTGTAGATTACTCTGGAGTCTGTTAACATACGGCAGCTCAAACTTGTAAAAATTAAAGAAAACCCAATCATTGTTCACATCTTGCTGGGCAATCAAATAATCTCTTAACTGTATTGTTTTTTTCAATTTCTTTTCTATAATTCATTACTTAAAATTAGTCATATGGTCATTTATGCCACTGAGATCGCCATACTCTTCAGACATGAGGATATGATACATGATTAATTAAAATATATGCTGTATATATAGGAGGTGCACTTAGCCACACAGGAAAGTGTTACCTCACGTCCTTCAGGGCAAATATCAATTTCCATGACATTTACAGGAAGTTCTGATAAGCAAGGCCGTGTTTCACTCTGCATTCATTTTGTTAATGTTCACATTGAAACAAAATGTTGTTTTGTGATTCCATTACACCTTTCCAGTAGGTTTTTAAAAGCGTATGCATCGATTTTACCTCCGGTGCATGATGGTTAGGTTGCACTGTCCAAATAATTTTGTCATTCTGCATACCCTAGACCATTTCTCAGTATAACATTTAAACAGCATTGTAGCACAAAAAGAAAAAAAAAATCAATGTGGAAATATCGCCACAGGCTCACATATTACATCTTGCATGGAACGTGTCAACCTTAATTTGACTGTGATCTGCATTTTCAGAAAGAACTGTCTTTCTGTGTCACTGCCCATATACTTACGTGACTCACTGCAATCCTCCCTGCAACTGTTAATTAACATGTAATAACTCCGCATCACAAAAGGAAGGGTGCTTATGCTGCAGAATACAATGTTAGACAATGGTGATGATGAATCACTGCAGATCTATCAGGCCCTTGCATCCACACCTCCAGTTCATACCCTCAAACGTTATTGGACAATTCTGTCGAAGGAAATGGGCTGCCCTGCCAAATATTGAAGCCTTTGCTTTGACAGATACATCACTTTCTTGACGGGAGCGTATTTTGAAGAGTGCAGACACATGATCAAGTTCTCCTTCACATCCTTCAGTCGACCTGACAGTTGTCCAGCAGGGTCTTTAGCTGCTTCCAACTGTCAGCTATCATGCAGGATTGTGGGAGATTGGCTAGAGCTTTGACTGGGAAATGAAGGCTTAAAAAATGTCTGCAATCATCTTATTGCTGTCCCTTTTCAGAAATATTGCAATCCAATAAATGCTTTAATTTTTTGTATAGCTTTAACAAGTCAATAACATGATTGATGGCAGGGAATAAAACACATATTCTTTTGCCAAAAAACCCAGTAAAAGTATAAATGTCTGTTGAAGTAAATGCAATTTAACTGTTCTGTGGAGAGAAGCTCTGCAATGTGATGTCTCTTTATACCACTTACTTGCCTGTTTAAAATACCAGCAACAAGAGCAACTTTAGATGGAATCCTATTTAACCTTTTCCTTTCAACTATCCCTCACCAAGCTTTATGAAATCCTATAGTTTTATCTGTTATTTGGAATTAGAAACACTATATCAGATTTGAGAAACGTTAGTGTTTAGTCTCTGAAACACTATTGAAATCTGATTTTACTGCCTAACTCATGCAAATTTTGCATGTTCTTCAGGAAACCCTTAATATTTTACTGTTTAATGCACTCTGTCTGTAAACAAAATCAAGTGGCAAGTTACGGGTTAATTCAGAGTCAGAACAGTAATACTCTATGAATCGTTTTAATCACCCCGCTTTTTTATTTTACACAAGAGAGACACAAACAAACTGGTCTGCATTTTCGTTGTTCATTTTTTATTACTCCTACCTGTTTAATTCTTATTTAATTGCACACACAGATTCTATAACTGATTCAGTAATTTAATTAGACCCACAAATGTAGAAACAAAGACTCATTGCTTAACCAATAAGGAGACAGGGGTGGTGAGGTTTTAGCATTCTTGAGAGTTTCCATCTTCCAGTATTCTAATGCTTCTCTTGAGTGTAGGCACCAATTTGATATTCATTATTTAAAGTTATGCATTATTTAAAGACACGCTTTAAAAACTTATTTGTTTGAATGTCCACTATAGTCAGTATAATCATAGAACTAAAAGCATCTCATAATTAGTACCATAAGAGGACTATTGTTAAAGAAGATTGGCCATTTTAATCTCTGTGGCGAGAGTAACACCTTTAGTGTTTTTATGCAGTATATAGAATATTAACCCATAGCATGGGCAAAACCTCAAATTACTGAAGCTTAACAACCAAAGAAAGGAGCCTCTCATGTCCCATTGTGGATTGAGGTCTACAGTAGATCAATGATCATTAAACTGTCTCTGTGTGGAGCATTTAATACAAATCTGTTGTGCACTTTTATCCAAGGCTTTTTTTTGGTAGTAAGAAACAGATAAGTACATCTACCTAACATCAATGAAACAGAACATTGTGCCGCATCAGCTAAATTGTTGGCTTTTGCTAGTGATTCTCTGGATTAAGACAATTGCATACATTTTCTGCTGTTATAACTGCAAATACAGAGCTTAAAAATGTCCACAATTTTAAAATGTATATACTGTAATTACAAGTTCATATTTCCTTTACTTCATGTTTGAGTGGGTAGAATCAACAGTACAACCTTGTTGTCGAGTCTTTTGTCATATCCCAAAATTTGTGTTTCTTCGTGTCTGTATAACATTGTATGCATATGGCATTTGTCTGTTTTTTTATTTTACCTTCTTCGGTCTATCATGCATGTTGTTCCTCATCCTCCTTTCCCCTCTAGGCCCACGACATTCCATCTGAAAACAAATCCTAATTGTTCGTCAGCCACTCTGAGAGGGGAAGTGATGCATCTGCTTACATCACACACTCACTGCCTCTGGTGTCCTTCGTGATTTAAAAGGAATCATTTACTTACAGAGATAAATGATTTTGCATATGGAGCCCTTAAGAAATAAAAACACAACGATAGTGCACATTTAGCATTAGGATGGGCGTATTTTTTGATGTATAAGAATTTCACCTATGTCTGGGGAACATTTGTACTATGAGATCCACCATATTAGATTAAGCTTTTAAAACATTACAAAGTAAAGCTTAGTTGCATAAACACAGCTCAGATTCCAGTTCTATATGTATAATATAGAATTACATTGCATGTGTAATGTAAAAAAAAAATTAAATTAAAAAGTAATATACCAGTCAAAAAGTTAATCTACGTTTAGTATGTATATGAAAATAAGGAATAAATCTCGTTCATTTTAATAACAGATGTAATTCAGCCTTTTGACCTGCAGAGGCCTGGATATGAACCTAAAAAAGTTCATAAGTCCAATGAGTCTGGTGGTTTTGTCTTTGCCAGAAAACATAGTAGCCTGTCTTACCAACCCATTGTAAAATTTGTCAGCTTAGGCCATTTGCAGGTCGTGTCAAAAGGTAAAGTCATAGAGTGAATGACAATGGAGACCAGATTAGCCTCTAACCCACTAAGTGGGTGCAAGTCCAGGTCAGAGCAAATTGACAGGGCAGCATAGGGGAAACACTCTGTGCTGTGCTGCCCTCTTTCAGCTCTTTTAATATGGATAGGATGTTTTATTTTTCAAAACAATTCATAACCTTTCTTAAGAAGAAAGAATAATAACAGTCATTAAAATCTCCACATGGAATACAGGAGCTGAAGCAAATCTGTTCAGTGGTGTAATTCTTACGAGAAAAGTCCCTAGGTATTTTTAGGCTCATAATACTACAGTTTATCCTAGTAAGGTACAGCTTGCGCCTTAAATTAAGAAATTGTCACTGTACCGTATATATTAAAAAACATTTTATATTTTTGTATACATTGTTATATGTTTCGTTTATTACAACATTGGAAACTGCATGCTGTTTACAAGATGTACTGTAAAGTGGCAAACATACAGTACTAACAGAGACTTGTTGGTTAATAATAATTGAAACCATTTTAAGCCTGAATACAGTAGTCCTATAAATGACCAACCAATGGTGGCTTTAGTAATCCACTGTTTGCGGTACATCACAAAATAAAAATAAAATATTACAAAAATTGTAAACCTGTTTAAGATGTGTGCATTTTTTAGCTTTGTCATATATTTTGAAGAGCTTTGATGTAGAAAATGAATGCTACACAAATGCATGTATAACTGTGTTTATGTGCACCAGAATTGGAAACTGAATATAATAATAATAATAATAATAATAATAATAATAATAATAATAATAATAATAATAATAATAATAATAATCATGTGTTTCTGTTGTTAGTGGTGGTTTGTTTTTGTTATTCTTGCTCTCATTTTTAGCTTTATTTTAATATAAGAAGAAAAATATGCCTAGTTTTTTTATCATTTCCATTTCACATCATATGCAAACTAATCAAATATAAATAAAGAAGAAAAATCTGCAAATTAAATTCTAGATGATGCTGCTGTGTTTCAAGGGGTTTATTAGATAGGAAAGCAGCATCTTTATGAGGAACAAGAAAGCTTAGGAAAAAAAAAACAATGAGGGCTGTTTCAGGGCAAATCGTTTCTTAAAGAAACGGCAATACATCCTTGGTTTTTCAGTCTTCCGGCAAGCATCCCATTAAAACTAAAAGCAGTGATCAATGTGAGCAAACAGCCTGTATCGGGCCTGAATGCCTCCAGAGCTGAAAAAAACATTGAGACGAAGGATGACATTTAAAGGAAAAAAAGCTGACATTGACTCCATCACTGTCATTGCCTCTGCCATAAAGCAGCTGCAAATATTAAAACATTTTTCATCTGTGCTGCATTATTGGCACCAGAAATTGTTTTCTCTCTGTCTGATACTCACTTGAACTGCAGCAGAGCTCCCCTGAGACTCCAGATTGTTACCAAGGCCTCATAACATATTGGCAGTTGATGTGGTGGTATTCATGTACACTTGCCACTCACAAAGTCCAGCCCCCCCCGCCCCCCACCTCCCCTTTCTGACTGAGAAAAAGGCACAGATAGAATCTGACTCCAGCTCAGTGGCCTGTACGTGAAGTAGACACACTGAGTTGCCACAGTTCAAGTGTATGTGTGTGTGTTTCTGGGAATATGGGCTTAACTGTGCCAGGGATCAGCAGGCAATGTCATGTGTCCCTCATACATTGCCTTAAAATTGTACTGTCATGCTTAGAATACATGCACAGCATATTCAAATGTGAAAATGCATCTTTCCTTTCATACTATTGCCTGTGTTTTTTTGCAAAGAAAAAAGCGTTTTCATTGTTTTGTGTATCTAGATCTATACAAAAGTGCAATTTTCTGTTCAAAAGTCATTATATCCAATCTCAACTCCTTGTCTCTTCACATTTAAAAATCCCTTTGCTTAGTGACTTTAACTTCTCAGTAATGAGTTAGCCGATTTGCACCTTAAATTAAAGCAGTATTGGATCTTCTTTTATATTATTACTAAATCTACCCTCTAGGCTGTCTTCCTTGGCATCTGTCTTTCTAAGATAAACTACGGGTTATGATTTTAATCATTTACACTTTCTGTCATAATTATAAAATCTACCCATCTTCCAAATAATTTGCTCTGCTTTTCTGGCTTTTGTTTTGTACACATTCCATTTTTAAGATTGTATGGAACAACACGCTTTATCTATGCTGAAGATATCATGTTCCATGTACTGTGTGTGTTTTAAGCTTCCAAGTCATGTCATACTCATTCTTTTCTGGATGGAGAAGCAGAGAGAAGCTATTAAGATAGCACACAGCATTGCAGTGACGTACTGTAGAGAAGAAAGGATAACCCAATGTAAGGGCTTTTAGAAAGTTTAAAGAGGGAGCTGGAATTTAATTCCTTTTATTCATGAAAAATGGACAGAAACATTTGAAACGAAATGTCATGTTGTGATGGTAATTGAATAATTATTTTATTGTACAATATTAATTAAAAAGTAATTTTTCACACATCTTCCTGAAGGGATTCTGAAAACTCATTATAATAAAAACAGGCGTACTTCTCATTTCAACTGAATGTGTTCATTATCAGTTATAAATTGTTTATTTACTAATGCTTTTTCCAAGATGCAAAATAATATTTTCTTCCTATGATGCTCTTTACTAAAGGTCAGATACTAAACAGGAAACTGGTTTTAACAACTCATGTGAGGCGATAATGCTCAGACTGCTACAGTTGTTTTCCATTGTGTGGGTTGAGGTGAGGAACTGCAGGTAGGGCCCCTTCCTGTATTTAAATTTACTAATATTCAGAAGATTTGACTGAAGGGAGCCCAATGCACATTCACCATAAGGAACACTCATAGCTTTATACTGAATAATCTGACCTACTTACCTAGTACACTCTCTTTTGTTACGCTAACAAAAATATAAATAAAACTATCAGAAAATACATTAGGGTATGGGGTGGTTTTTCTTCAATTTAAACTACCTGAAAATAATAGTATGAAATATAATTTTCTAATGTAAACTGGTGCAATTGCATGTAATGTACTGTATATCATGCAGCATTAAAATATGAAGCAAATACATAATTTAAAATAGATTAACATCCTTTATGGTTTGGCAAAGGTGCTCCTAATAACTAGGTTATCAAAATTGCAATCGGCATTACTGTCATTTTATTTACTATACTTAAAAATAAATAAGAGGACATCATATCATTTTGGTTTTCTTAAAATAGACTAAACAAATTCTTGTGAGCATATTAATTAAGAGAATAATATACTTTTTTTATTTTTACATTTCAAATCTAACAGAAAACTACTTAAACAATCACATATTTTGCATTGGAAAAAATAATTGTAATTTGCTTAGGTTATTTATGGATGTTGTCATAAATATGATCCATTTTTAATAAAATATTCTGGCTAACCTTTTTGTTAAAATGTATAATATTTAGGACTATATCATTGTATCTACTGTTTCTTTTAATTTACAGTATGAAACTTGATTCGTGAAAACCTCATGAGCAGTTCATAGAAGATTATTAAAGCTTCTTGACTTAGTGTGTGGTCTGTTTATTTACTTGGTGCTTGAATTTTACACTGTTTTACTTTCCAGAAACTTGCTGTGCTTTTAATATTAATAATTGTGATTAATAAAACGGTTCCTAAATATATTTAATGAACCATTCAAGACTTATTTGGGTTTTTACATCTATTTTCTAAATTACTCAAAAACTGTGTGATTCATTTATGTTTTTCATGGAAATTTTCTTCAAAGGGGAAAGCTGCTTGTAAATGTTGGGGAACACTTGCACTTTGAAACACGTGTATCATACTGTACTTGTGGAAGCTGTATTATAGAAATGTATTAAATTTATCAAATGCATGATAAGTACATTAAAAGGTTAACCAATTTTAAATATTTTTGTGAAAAACATCCTCTATCTCTGTCTTTTTACATTTGCCAATTACACCTGTTCCAGAGCTAATCTGTCCCATGACATCAAATCTAAGTGTCTTTGAGATAATTAATAATTAATTGAATTTATTTAAAATAAACAAAAATCTGTAATTTATTAGAAAACAGAAAACAGAATTACACAGCTCAAAATAAAACCGCAGATATTGTGAATAGAAACGTCTAGAACAATAATAAAGATGCACAATTTCATAAATATTAATACTATTCTATAATGACACATATCCTCAATGGATCATGATCACCAGGTTATAATCCTCAGGTTAGCATCCTTGCCCAGAAATCACCATGCTACCGTCATTTGCTGCTGTTTTCTCTGTTTCCACAGCCATTATTCAGTCATGCTAACAATGGCAAACAAAAGCTGTTGCCTTTACTCAAGAACTGGTCTGGAAATCGGTAT